>NC_056738.1:469578740-469736240 GCF_019279795.1 Protopterus annectens | reverse complement strand
TACTGTAGCATGCTGACTATACTTCTTACCATCACAGGATTTCACTACCATAGCATAATGACTATACCTGTTACATCATAGGATTTCACTACCATAACATACTGACTATACCTGTTACATTACAGGATTTCACTACCATAGCATGCTGACTATACCTGTTACCATCACTGGATTTCACTACCATAGCATAATGACTATACCTGTTACATCATAGGATTTCACTACCATAGCGTACTGATTATACCTGTTACATCACAGGATTTCACTACCATAGCACACTGACTATACCTTTTACCATCACAGGATTTCACTACATTAAAATACTGACTATACCTGTTACCATCACAAGATTTCACTACCGTAGCACATAGACTATACCTGTTACCATCACAGGATTTCACTACTGTAACACACTGACTATACCTGTTTCCATCACAGGATTTCACTACCGTAGCACACTGACTATACCTGTTACCATCACAGGTTTTCACATTAACATACTGACTATACCTATTACCATCACAGGATTTCACTACCATAGTACACTGACTATACCTATTGCCTTTACAGGATTTCACTACCGTATTACACTGACTATACCTGTTACCATCACAGGACTTCACCACCATAACACACTGACTATACCTGTTACCATTACAGAATTTCACTACCGTAGCATACTGACTATACCTATTACCATAACAGGATTTCACTATGTAGCATCCTGACTATATCTGTTACCATTACAGGATTTCACCACCATGACTTACTGGCTTACTGACAGAACCCACACTGTGAAAGTAGCAGACTCCAAATCAGACTTCAGACCAGTGACAAGTGGAGTACCACAGGGTTCAGTCCTGGGTCCTCTCCTGTTTGGTATCTACTTCTCTGAAGTACAGTCTAATACAGAAGGTCTTTGGCTAACTAAATTCACAGATGACTGCAAACTAGGAGCCATAATCGAAACTCCTAACGATGTGGACAGCCTACAAAATGGCCTCCCTGAGACAGATGCCTGGTGTCAAAGCCATGGTCTCATGCGCAATGCCAAAAATTGTATTGTCATCCCCTTTGGTAAAAACTCTGTACCCATGAACTACCACATAGGCAGTAGTCCTTAACACTGAAAGTGTGATAAGAGACCTTGGGACACAAGTGGACAGTAGTCTCTCCTTTGATAATCACATCGCCACAGTGGTCAGGAAATCCTTCTACGTGGCACACCTCATCACAAAATGTTTCTCAGCCAGAAAAAAAAGAGGTCATTGTTCCCCTTTACTCATCACTCATTAGACCCATTATAGAGTAAAACGCCCCTTTTGGTATGTACCTCACAAGACATCTACAACAACTGGAAAGGCCACAAAAATACCTCAAAAAGAGGATTACTGGCTTCAAACAGATGCCTTATGCAGACCGCCTCAAAAAACTCCAGCTTTACTATGTCGCATATCGCCTACTCAGAGGCGATCTCTGCCTAACATACAAAGCTATGTCAAACCCAGAGCTGTTGGACATGCTCCACTTAAAGAAATCCCAATCCCTCTGAGCTACACGCTCTAGGGACCTAAACCATGTCACCATAATAAACAGAACATGCTGGAGGGATAGATTCCTGTCCCAGAGACTTCCCATACTCTGGAACAGACTACCTATCTATGTCAAACAGAGCTCCTCATTAGCACTCTTCAAGAAAAATCTTGATGATTGGATGGGTAATAGGAAATTCACCCCGGGGATCACTTCTGTGGTTCTGCTTGACAGAGGCACAGGAAAATAATTTTCTTGGATGGCAAAAGCCAGGGTACCTTTTTGGCTAGGCCTGTATAGGCCCTAGGGCCAATAGCCTAGTACCTACCTATGAACCTATGAACCATAGCATACTGACTACACCTGTTACCATCACAAGACTTCAGTACCATAGCATCCTGACTATATCTGTTACCATCACAGGATTTCACTACCATAGCATTCTGATTATACCTGTTAGCATCACAGGATTTCACTACCGGAACATATTGACTATACCTGTTAGCATCACAGGATTTCACTACCATAACATACTAACTATACCTGCCACCATTCACTGCCATAGCATACTGACTATAACTGTTACCATCACAGGATTTCACTACCATAGCATCCTGACTATACCTGTTAGCATCACAGGATTTCACTACCATACTGACTATACCTGCTACCATTACAGGATTATACATGTTACCATCACAGGATTTCACTATCATAGCACACTGACTATACCTGTTACCATCACCGGAATTCACTACATTAAAATACTGACTATACTGGTTACTATCACAGGATTTCACTTCTGTAGCACATTGACTATACCTGTTATCATCACAGGATTTCACTACCATAGCATGCTCACTATACCTGTTACCATCACAGGATTTCACTACCGTAGCACACTGACTATACCTGTTACCATCACAGGATTTCACTACCATAGCATACTGACTATACCTGTTACCATCACAGGATTTCACTACCATAACATACTGACTATACCTGTTACCATTGCAGGATTTCACCACCATAGCATCCTGACTATTTATTTTATTTATTTATTTATTTTACATTTGTTAACCAGGATAGTCTGACAGGATCCATGTCCATTTTCAGAAGAGGCCCGGGAAGAAAAGCTCCAGACATACACACAAAAATAAAATATATTTCTAATATACATATAATGAACAGTTAGTCTCAGGTGGTTCAGACAGCAATATTATACATACAATCATGCATAATAATTTGAAGTAGTTGACTAACAAGATAGAACACAACTAAGACTGCAGGAAAGAAATGTTAGTACACACTGACAGAGAAGAAATTAGTCAGGATTGGAACAAGGACATGACCATTGTGTTCTTAGATACTGTTTAAGGCTCTTTTTAAATAGGGACAGGGAGGATTCTTGTGTAAGGTTAGCAGGAAGTGAGTTCCAAATTTTACCAACAGAGTTGGCAAACAGAGAGTTTCCAGCTAAGTTATTGGTTGTAGATATTTGGACCAGAAGTTTTTTAGATGAACGAAGTGGCCCTGTATTACTATAGGAGTTGATAATGTTTTTGAGTGAAGGAGTATTTTCAGGATGATTTAGAACTTTGTGTGCCATTATTAGTTGATTGCTCTGAAGTAGGCTATGCAGTTCAAGCCAGCCAAGATGTTTCAGGTTAAGACAGTGATGTGTTCAATAGGGCATTCCGGTGGCAAATCTAGCAATGTGGTTATAGCAACTAGACAGCTTATTAATTTCAGCTTTATTCAGTTTAGTGTATAATGGGGAGGCATAAAGAAGCATAGAGAGTAGGTGAGAGTGGGCAATAGCAGTTCTAGCATGTGGCGTTAGAAAAGGTTTAATCTTGTATAATGAGCCAAGTTTTTTTATTAATTGATTTAATAGTTTGGTTAACTTGCAAATTAAATTTGAGGTTGTTGTCTACGATTACACCTAAAAGTTTTGTGTAGGCCTCAGTTGAAATAATAGTACCATTATTGGATTTTATGGAAAAGGATAGCGCAGTGGATTTACGCATAGGGGAGAAGAGTAGAAGCTTTGTTTTGTTAGGGTTTAGGATAAGACGCCGATCTGAGAGCCAATTTTCAACTCTGTTAAAAGTGTTCTGGGATAAGGTCAGTAAGTTTGTCTGGTTGGTGGCTGAGCAAATTAACATGGAGTTGTCTGCATATTGAATACAGGCTGCATCTGGGATAACAGTATGGAGGTCATTAATAAAAATGGAAAATAGGAGGGGGTCCTAGTATGGAGCCCTGGGGGACTCTTAGAGTGTTAGGTAGAAGGATACATAGTTTGCCCTGCCAAAGGACAGCCTGTTGTCTATCACTCAAATAAGATTTGAACCATTACAGGGCAAGGTTATCTAAGGAAATGGTTTTCAGTGTTTGGATGGGAAGTTGGTGGTTAACCATGTCAAAGGCCTTGGAGAGATCTAGAAAGAGGGCTGAGGAAAGTTTATTGTTATTTTGGTTCTGATTTATGGCATTGGAGAAAGAAAGGAGGGCTGAGGTGGTACTATGATAAGGCATGAAGCCATGCTGAGTGTTTGCCAGCAGATTGTTCTGAATAAGATGGTGCAACAGTTGTTTATGGATACACTTCTCCATGATTTTGGCCAAGGGTGAAAGAATAGCTATGGGTCTGTAATTGGACAGTTCAGTGAAACTGCCACCTTTATTAAGTGGGATGACATGGGATATTTTTCAGATGGAGGGGATGGTGACTTTTGTTATGGTTCTATTGATTAAGATGGAAATGGGGTAGGCTATGGCATCTGCCGCTTTTTGCAGGTACTCTGCAGGGAGAAGATCAGCATATAGGGTAGTATGTTTTAATTTTTTGAGTAGGCCATGGATAAATGAAGTGGAAACTGGTAGGAAGCTGAAGGATAGTTGGAAATTGGACATGGCTATATTTGAGTTAGAGTAACTAGGGGTTAGTTGACTAGCTAGGGCCTGGATAATTTCAGTAATGAAACAATTAAAGGCATTAGCAGTGTCCTCCAGGGGTTTATGGATTAAAGTTGAGAGGGTTGGAGTAGTAGTTTGTCGTGGGTGGAGTAGTTTATTTATGCCTGCCCAGAACTTTTGAGGGTTGTTCTGATTTTTCTGTTGAAAAAGACAGTAAAAGTTTTTTTATCAGATATAATGGATCTTTGGGTCTCGTTCCGTAGCTGCCAGTATTTAATTTGGGCTAGAGGGGATTTTTTATTACGCCATAAGGCCTAAGCCTTGTTCCTGAGTATGATTTTTGATTTGGTATCTTTGGAAAGCCACGGTGCTATTCTTGGTTTAGTTCTAGTTGTTCCTACAGGAGCATGAGAGTCAAGGATGGCAAGGAATTTAGTGTTAAAGTAAGCAACAGATTCATCCAGAGGCAATTGTTTTAGGACTGACAAATTTCACTACCATAGCATACTGACTATACCTGTTACCATTGCAGGATTTCACCACCATAGCATCCTGACTATACCTGTTGCCATAACAGGATTTCACTACCATAGCATATTCACTACACCTGTTACCATCATAGGATTTCACCATCATAGCATATCGACTATACCTGTTACCATCACAGCATTTCACTACAATACCATCCTGACTATACCTGTTACCATCACAGGATTTCACTACCATAGCATACTGACTATACCTGTTACCATCACAGGAATTCACTACCATACCATCCTGACTACACCTGTTACCATCACAGGATTTCACCACCATAGCATCCTGACTATACCTTTTGCCATCACAGGATTTCACTACCACAGAATACTAACTGTACCTGTTACCATCACAGGATTTCACTACCGTAACACACTGACTATACCTGTTACCACCACATGATTTCACTACCATAACATACAGACTATTTATTTATTTTATTTATTTTATTTTATTTTACATTTGTTAACCGGGCTAGTCTGGCTGGATACATGTCCATTTTCAGCAGAGGCCCGAGGAGAAAAGCTCCGCTATAATACTAATTATACAGTTAAAAGAAATTAAAACACTAAATCAATACAGTTAAAACACTAAATCAATACAGTTAAAAGAAACTAAAACACTAAATCAAGTAAACACTCAAACAATAAAAAAGAGAAGTACAAATGAATATATAGTATTGCTGATAGGTGTCTATTTTCTGCAGAGGGTTAAGGAGGGAAACTCCACTGTCATACTAAAAGAAAGGAACAAAGATTGTCAAAGAGAGAGATACTATATAATATATAATATACAGTGTTAGCTATGAAAGCAGGTAGTAAAGCAGTTTTCAGTCAGGATTGGAGCATGGGCATAGCCAGTGATTTTGTAAATGATTTCTAATCTGTTTTTTGAAAAGGTAACATGAGCTTAGGGAGGTCAGTTCAGTGGGAAGTTTATTCCAACATGATCCAACAGTATTTGCAAATAAGGAGTCACCTGCTTTATTATGAGATTTGAGAGTAGTTACTAGGAGCTTGTTGGATGAGCGAAGTGTACTAAGATTTTTATAAGGTGTGATTAGGTTGTTCAGTATGGGTGTGTTGGAGGGTAATGTAGAATTTTAAAAGTCATGACTAGTTGCTGTAGGAGTATTAGGTTTGGAAGTTCTAGCCAGTTAAGTTTCTTTAAGTTAAGACAGTGGTGAGTATGGAAAGGAGAGCCAGTTGCAAATCTGGCAATACTATGGTAGGCTAGATTAAGTTTCTGAAGGTTAGTTTTAGAAATGTTGATAAAGGAAGGAGAGGCATACAGTAGTGTAGAGATGAGGTGAGTTTGCACAAGGGATACTCGGGATGTGGCAGTAAGAAAGGGTTTGAGTCTGTAGAGGGCACCTATCTTTTTATTTACTGTCTTGATAGTTAAATCAATGTGATGGTCAAAGTTTAGCTGATTGTCTATGGTAACACCTAGCAGTTTTGTGGAATCATCAGGTTTAATGATAGTGCCATTGCAGGACACAATGGAAAAAGTGATAGGGGTGGATTTTAGGGTTGGGGTGAAAAGTAGAAGTTTGGTTTTTTTGGGATTTAGGAGGAGACAGATATGTTTAAACCATTTTTCTGCAGCTGTGAAAGCCAATTGGGTAGAGGAGTGGAGTTCAACTGGGGATGGAGCAGAGCAGATGAGAGTAGAATCGTCAGCATACTGTATACAAGTGGATGTAGGGAGGGAAATAGGCAGGTTATTTATGAATATAGAGAAAAGTAGGGGACCTAGGATGGACCCTTGTGGGACGCCTATAGTCACTGGGAGTTGAGAGGAAAGATGGCTGTCCCAAAGGACTGCTTGTTTTCTGTTTGTCAAATAGGAGTGAAACCACTGTAGTGCTAGTGAGTCAAGTGACAGGGATTGTAGAGTGTGGAGGAGAAGTTGATGGTTGACCATATCGAATGCTTTCGAGAGGTCTAAGAATAGTGCAGAGGAGAACAGGTTGTTGTTGCGATTTTTGTTGATTATGTCAGTGAAGGAGAGAAGGGCAGTAGAGGTACTGTGGTAGGGCCTGAAACCATGTTGAGAGTCTACAAGCAAGTTGTTATTCAAGAGATGATGTAAGAGTTGATGGTGTATGCAGCGTTCCATTATTTTGGATAGAGGAGATAGAAGGGCAATAGGCCGAAAATTGGAGAGTTCATTAGAGTTACCTCCTTTATGGAGTGGAATGATGTGGGAGATTTTCCAACAAGAAGGGATTTTGGACTCAGTTATAGTTCTGTTTATTAAGATGGAGACCGGGTAGGCTAGTTCGGTTGCAGCTAGTTGAAGATATTCAGCTGGTAGCTTGTCGGCAGAAGGGGTGCAGGGTTTAAGTTTAGATAGTAGTTTATGTATAAAAGTTGTGGAGACAGTATTAAACTTTAGCATGGGAGTGCTGTTTTGGGTAGGGGTTATTTGGAGGGATAGGGGGGGAGACATGGTGTTTGCCAGGGAGGCGACTGTTTGAGAGAAGAAGTCATTGAAGGTGTTGGCTATTATGTCAGGTTGGGTTTGGGCTAGGCTAGCTGGGGTAGGGGTTTTGGTGTTTCCTGGATGGAGTAGTTTGTTTATACCTGACCAAAATTGTTTGGGGTTTTGGTTATGTTGATATTTAAAGTGATAGTTTTTTTTATCTAGATAGATAAGTTTCTTATACCTTTTACCATCACAGGATTTCACTACCATAGCATATTGACTATACCTTTTACCATCACAGTATTTTACTACCGGAGCATATTGACTATACCTACTACCACAACAGGATTTCACTACATTAGCATACTGACTATACCCGTTACCATCACAGGATTTCATTACCATAACACACTGACTGTACCCATTCCATCACAGGATTGTAGTACCAAGGCATACTGACTATACCTGTTACCATCACAGAATTTCATTACCATAACACACTGACTGTACCCATTCCATCACAGGATTGTAGTACCAAGGCATACTGACTATACCTGTTACCATCACAGGATTTCATTACCATAACACACTGACTGTACCCATTCCATCACAGGATTGTAGTACCAAGGCATACTGACTATACCTGTTACCATCACAGAATTTCATTACCATAACACACTGACTGTACCCATTCCATCACAGGATTGTAGTACCAAGGCATACTGACTATACCTGTTACCATCACAGGATTTCATTACCATAACACACTGACTGTACCCATTCCATCACAGGATTGTAGTACCAAGGCATACTGACTATACCTGTTACCATCACAGAATTTCATTACCATAACACACTGACTGTACCCATTCCATCACAGGATTTTAGTACCAAGGCATACTGACTATACCTGTTACCATCACAGGATTTCACTGCCATAACATACTGACAATACCTGTTACCATCCCAGGATTTCACTACTACAGCATACTGACTATACTGGTTATCGTACCATCACAGGATTTCATTACCATAGCATACTCACTATACCTGTTATTATCACAAGATTGTACTACCATAGCATACTGACTACACCTCTTACCATCACAGGATTTCACTACCGTAACATCCTGACTATACCTGTTTCCATTACAGGATTTTACTACTGTAGCGTAATGACTACACCTGTTACATTCACCGGATTTCACTACCAAAGCACACTGACTATACCTGTTGCCATCACAGGATTTCACTATCACAGAATACTAACTGTACCTGTTACCATCACAGGATTTCACTACCGTAGCACACTGACTATACCTGTTACCATCATAGTATTTCACTACCATAACATACTGACTATACCTTTTACCATCACAGGATTTCACTACCAGAGCATATTGACTAAACCTGCTACCATCACAGGATTTCATTACCGTAGCATACTCACTATACCTGTTATTATCGCAAGATTTTACTACCATAGCGTACTGACTCCACCTGTTACCATCACAGGATTTCACTAACGTAACATCCTGACTATACCTGTTACCATTACAGGATTTTACTACCGTAGCATAATGACTACACCTGTTACAATCACAGGATTTCACTACCAAAGCACACTGACTATACCTGTTACCATCACAGGATTTCAGTACCATAGCATTATGACTATACTTGTTACCATCACAGGATTTCACTACCATAACATACTGACTACACCTGTTACCATCACAAGACTTCAGTACCATAGCATCCTGACTATATCTGTTACCATCACAGGATTTCACTACCATAGCAAACTGACTATACCTGTTACCATCACATAATTTCACTACCATAACTACTAACTATACCTGTTACCATCATAGGATTTCACTACCATAGCATACTGACATTACCTGTTACCATCACAGGATTTCACCACCATAGCATCGTGACTATACCTGTTGCCATCACAGGATTTCACTACTGTAACGTACTGACTATACCTGTTACCATCACAGGATTTCACTAGCATAAAATGCTAAGAATACCTGTTACCATCACAGGATTTCAGTACCATAGTATACTGACTATACCGGTTATCATCACAATATTTTACTACAGTAGCATACTTACTATACCTGTTACCATCACAGGATTTCACTACCGTAGAGTACTGACTACACCTGTTACCATCACAGGATTTCAGTACCACAGCATCCTGACTATACCTGTTACCATTACAGGACTTCACTATCGCAGCGTACTGACTATACCTGTTACCATCACAGGATTTCACTACCATAATATACTGAGAATACCTGTTACCATCACAGGATTTCACTACCATAGTATACTAACTATAACTGTTATCATCACAGGGTTTCACTACTGTAGAGTATTGACTACACCTGTAATCATCACAGGATTTCAGTACCATAGCATCTTGACTATACCCTTTACCATCACAGGATTTCACTATTGTAGCGTACAACCTATATCAGTTACCACCACAGGATTTCACTACCATAACATGCTGACTGTACCCGTTACTATCACAAGATTTCACTACCATAACATGCTGAGAATACGTGTTACCATCACAGGATTTCACAACCATAGTATACTGACTATGCCGGTTATCATCACAAGATTTTACTACAGTAGCATACTAACTATACCTGTTACCATCACAGGATTTCAGTACCATAGCATCCTGACTATACCTGTTACCATCACAGGATTTCACTATCGTAGCGTACTGACTATACCTGTTACCATCACAGGATTTTACTACAATAACATATTGAGAATACCTGGTACCATCACAGGATTTCACTACCATAGTATACTAACTATACCAGTTATCATCACAGGATTTCACTACCATAGAGTACTGACTACACCTGTTACCATCACAGAATTTCAGTACTATAGCATCCTGAATATACCTGTTACCATCATAGGATCTCACTATCGTAGCGTACTGACTATACCTGTTACCATCACAGGATTTCCCTACCATAACATGCTGACTATACCCTTTACCAACACAGGATTGCACTACCATAACAGACTGACTCTACCTGTTCCATCACAGGATTTTAGTACCATAGCATACTGACTATACCTATTACCATCACAGGATTTCACTACCATAACACACTGACTCTACCCATTCCATCACAGGATTTTAGTACCGTAGCATACTGACTATACCTGTTACCATCACAGGATTTTATTACCATAACATACTAAATATACCTGTTACCATCACAGGATTTCACTGCCATAACAAACTGACTATACCTGTTACCATCACAGGATTTCATTAACATAGCATACGGACTATACCTGTTATCACAGGATTTCACTATCATAGCATGCTGACTATACTTGTTACCATCACAGGATTTCACTACCGTAGCATACTGACTATACCTGTTACCATCACAGGATTTCACTGTCATAGCAACTAACTATACCAGTTACCATCATAGGATTTCACTACCATAGCATACTGACTTTACCTGTTACCATCACAGGATTTCACTACCATAGCATATTGAGTATATCTGTTACCATCACAGGATTTCACCACCATAGATCCTGACTATACCTGTTACCATCACAGAATTTCACTATCGTGGCACTGACTATACCTGTTACCATCACAGGATTTCAGTACCATAGCATTATGACTATACTTGTTACCATCACAGGATTTCACTACCATAACATACTGACTACACCTGTTACCATCACAAGACTTCAGTACCATAGCATCCTGACTATATCTGTTACCATCACAGGATTTCACTACCATAGCAAACTGACTATACCTGTTACCATCACATAATTTCACTACCATAACTACTAACTATACCTGTTACCATCATAGGATTTCACTACCATAGCATACTGACATTACCTGTTACCATCACAGGATTTCACCACCATAGCATCGTGACTATACCTGTTGCCATCACAGGATTTCACTACTGTAACGTACTGACTATACCTGTTACCATCACAGGATTTCACCAGCATAAAATGCTAAGAATACCTGTTACCATCACAGGATTTCAGTACCATAGTATACTGACTATACCGGTTATCATCACAATATTTTACTACAGTAGCATACTTACTATACCTGTTACCATCACAGGATTTCACTACCGTAGAGTACTGACTACACCTGTTACCATCACAGGATTTCAGTACCACAGCATCCTGACTATACCTGTTACCATTACAGGACTTCACTATCGCAGCGTACTGACTATACCTGTTACCATCACAGGATTTCACTACCATAATATACTGAGAATACCTGTTACCATCACAGGATTTCACTACCATAGTATACTAACTACAACTGTTATCATCACAGGGTTTCACTACTGTAGAGTATTGACTACACCTGTAATCATCACAGGATTTCAGTACCATAGCATCTTGACTATACCTGTTACCATCAAAGGATTTCACTATTGTACCGTACTGACTATACCTGTTACCATCACAGGATTTCACTACCATAACATGCTGACTATACCCGTTACCAACACAGAATTTCACTACCATAAAACACTGATTCTACCTGTTCCATCACAGGATTTTAATACAGTAGCATACCGACTATACCTGTTACCATCACAGGATTTCACTAGCATAACATACTGACTATACCTGTTACCATCACAGGATTTTACTACAATAACATACTGAGAATACCTGGTACCATCACAGGATTTCACTACCATAGTATACTAACTATACCAGTTATCATCACAGGATTTCACTACCATAGAGTACTGACTACACCTGTTACCATCACAGAATTTCAGTACTATAGCATCCTGAATATACCTGTTACCATCATAGGATCTCACTATCGTAGCGTACTGACTATACCTGTTACCATCACAGGATTTCCCTACCATAACATGCTGACTATACCCTTTACCAACACAAGATTGCACTACCATAACAGACTGACTCTACCTGTTCCATCACAGGATTTTAGTACCATAGCATACTGACTATACCTATTACCATCACAGGATTTCACTACCATAACACACTGACTCTACCCATTCCATCACAGGATTTTAGTACCGTAGCATACTGACTATACCTGTTACCATCACAGGATTTTATTACCATAACATACTAAATATACCTGTTACCATCACAGGATTTCACTGCCATAACAAACTGACTATACCTGTTACCATCACAGGATTTCATTAACATAGCATACGGACTATACCTGTTATCACAGGATTTCACTATCATAGCATGCTGACTATACTTGTTACCATCACAGGATTTCACTACCGTAGCATACTGACTATACCTGTTACCATCACAGGATTTCACTGTCATAGCAACTAACTATACCAGTTACCATCATAGGATTTCACTACCATAGCATACTGACTTTACCTGTTACCATCACAGGATTTCACTACCATAGCATATTGAGTATATCTGTTACCATCACAGGATTTCACCACCATAGATCCTGACTATACCTGTTACCATCACAGAATTTCACTATCGTAGCGTACTGACTATACCTGTTACCATCACAGGATTTCAGTACCATAGCATTATGACTATACTTGTTACCATCACAGGATTTCACTACCATAACATACTGACTACACCTGTTACCATCACAAGACTTCAGTACCATAGCATCCTGACTATATCTGTTACCATCACAGGATTTCACTACCATAGCAAACTGACTATACCTGTTACCATCACATAATTTCACTACCATAACTACTAACTATACCTGTTACCATCATAGGATTTCACTACCATAGCATACTGACATTACCTGTTACCATCACAGGATTTCACCACCATAGCATCGTGACTATACCTGTTGCCATCACAGGATTTCACTACTGTAACGTACTGACTATACCTGTTACCATCACAGGATTTCACTAGCATAAAATGCTAAGAATACCTGTTACCATCACAGGATTTCAGTACCATAGTATACTGACTATACCGGTTATCATCACAATATTTTACTACAGTAGCATACTTACTATACCTGTTACCATCACAGGATTTCACTACCGTAGAGTACTGACTACACCTGTTACCATCACAGGATTTCAGTACCACAGCATCCTGACTATACCTGTTACCATTACAGGACTTCACTATCGCAGCATACTGACTATACCTGTTACCATCACAGGATTTCACTACCATAATATACTGAGAATACCTGTTACCATCACAGGATTTCACTACCATAGTATACTAACTATAACTGTTATCATCACAGGGTTTCACTACTGTAGAGTATTGACTACACCTGTAATCATCACAGGATTTCAGTACCATAGCATCTTGACTATACCCTTTACCATCACAGGATTTCACTATTGTAGCGTACAACCTATACCAGTTACCACCACAGGATTTCACTACCATAACATGCTGACTGTACCCGTTACTATCACAAGATTTCACTACCATAACATGCTGAGAATACGTGTTACCATCACAGGATTTCACAACCATAGTATACTGACTATGCCGGTTATCATCACAAGATTTTACTACAGTAGCATACTAACTATACCTGTTACCATCACAGGATTTCAGTACCATAGCATCCTGACTATACCTGTTACCATCACAGGATTTCACTATCGTAGCGTACTGACTATACCTGTTACCATCACAGGATTTTACTACAATAACATACTGAGAATACCTGGTACCATCACAGGATTTCACTACCATAGTATACTAACTATACCAGTTATCATCACAGGATTTCACTACCATAGAGTACTGACTACACCTGTTACCATCACAGAATTTCAGTACTATAGCATCCTGAATATACCTGTTACCATCATAGGATCTCACAATCGTAGCGTACTGACTATACCTGTTACCATCACAGGATTTCCCTACCATAACATGCTGACTATACCCTTTACCAACACAGGATTGCACTACCATAACAGACTGACTCTACCTGTTCCATCACAGGATTTTAGTACCATAGCATACTGACTATACCTATTACCATCACAGGATTTCACTACCATAACACACTGACTCTACCCATTCCATCACAGGATTTTAGTACCGTAGCATACTGACTATACCTGTTACCATCACAGGATTTTATTACCATAACATACTAAATATACCTGTTACCATCACAGGATTTCACTGCCATAACAAACTGACTATACCTGTTACCATCACAGGATTTCATTAACATAGCATACGGACTATACCTGTTATCACAGGATTTCACTATCATAGCATGCTGACTATACTTGTTACCATCACAGGATTTCACTACCGTAGCATACTGACTATACCTGTTACCATCACAGGATTTCACTGTCATAGCAACTAACTATACCAGTTACCATCATAGGATTTCACTACCATAGCATACTGACTTTACCTGTTACCATCACAGGATTTCACTACCATAGCATATTGAGTATATCTGTTACCATCACAGGATTTCACCACCATAGATCCTGACTATACCTGTTACCATCACAGAATTTCACTATCGTAGCGTACTGACTATACCTGTTACCATCACAGGATTTCAGTACCATAGCATTATGACTATACTTGTTACCATCACAGGATTTCACTACCATAACATACTGACTACACCTGTTACCATCACAAGACTTCAGTACCATAGCATCCTGACTATATCTGTTACCATCACAGGATTTCACTACCATAGCAAACTGGCTATACCTGTTACCATCACATAATTTCACTACCATAACTACTAACTATACCTGTTACCATCATAGGATTTCACTACCATAGCATACTGACATTACCTGTTACCATCACAGGATTTCACCACCATAGCATCGTGACTATACCTATTGCCATCACAGGATTTCACTACTGTAGCACTGACTATACCTGTTACCATCACAGGATTTCACTAGCATAAAATGCTAAGAATACCTGTTACCATCACAGGATTTCAGTACCATAGTATACTGACTATACCGGTTATCATCACAATATTTTACTACAGTAGCATACTTACTATACCTGTTACCATCACAGGATTTCACTACCGTGAGTACTGACTACACCTGTTACCATCACAGGATTTCAGTACCACAGCATCCTGACTATACCTGTTACCATTACAGGACTTCACTATCGCAGCGTACTGACTATACCTGTTACCATCACAGGATTTCACTGCCATAATATACTGAGAATACCTGTTACCATCACAGGATTTCACTACCATAGTATACTAACTATAACTGTTATCATCACAGGGTTTCACTACTGTAGAGTATTGACTACACCTGTAATCATCACAGGATTTCAGTACCATAGCATCTTGACTATACCTGTTACCATCAAAGGATTTCACTATTGTACCCTACTGACTATACCTGTTACCATCACAGGATTTCACTACCATAACATGCTGACTATACCCGTTACCAACACAGAATTTCACTACCATAAAACACTGATTCTACCTGTTCCATCACAGGATTTTAATACAGTAGCATACCGACTATACCTGTTACCATCACAGGATTTCACTAGCATAACATACTGACAATGCCTGTTACCATCACAGGATTTTACTGCAGTAGAATACTGACTGCACCTGCTACCATCACAGGATTTCACTACCATAGCATCCTGACTATGCCTGTTACCATCACAGGATTTCACTACCATAGCATACTGACTATACCTGTTACCAACACAGGATTTCACCACCATAGCATCCTGACTATACCTGTTGACATCACAGGATTTCACTATCATAGCATCCTGACTATACCTGTTGCCATCACAGGATTTCACTACCATAGCACACTCATTACACCTGTTACCATCACAGTAATTCACTACCGTAGGAAACTGACTATACCTTTTACCATCACAGGATTTCACTACCGGAGCATATGGACTATACCTGCTACCATCACAGGACTTCACTACCATAGCCTACTGACTATACCCGTTCCATCACAGGATTTTAGTACTGTAGCATACTGACTATACTTGTTACCATCACAGGATTTTACTACCATAGCGTACTAACTACACCTGTTACCATAACGAGATTTCACTACCATAGCATCCTGACCATACATGTTACCATTACAGGATTTCACTACTGTAGCATACTGACTACACCTGTTACCATCACAGGATTTTCCTACCAAAGCATACTGACTATACCTGTCACCATCACAGGATTTTATTACCATAACATACTGACTATATCTGTTAGCATCACAGGATTTCACTACCATAACATACTGACTATACCTGTGACCATCACAGGTTTCACCACCATAGCAAACTGACTACACCTGTTACCATCACAGGATTTCACTACCATAGCATACTGACTATACCTGTGACCATCACAGGATTTCACCACCATAGCATACTGACTACACCTGTTACCATCACAGGATTTCACTACCATAACATACTGAGAATACTTGTTACCATCACAGGATTTCAAAACCATAGTATACTGACTATACCGGTTATCATCACAAGATTGTACTACCGTAGCATACTGACTATACCTGTTACCAACACAGGATTTCAGTACCATAGCATCCTGACTATACCTGTTACCATCACAGGATTTCACTACCGTAGCGTACTGACTATACCTGTTACCATCACAGGATTTTACTTCCATAACATGCTGACTTTACCCGTTCCATCACAGGATTTTAGTACCGTAGCACACTGACTATACCTGTTACCATCACAGGATTTCAGCACCATAGCGTACTGACTACACCTGTTACCGACACAGGATTTTAGTAACATAGCATCCTGACTATACATGTTACCATCACAGGATTTTACTACCATAACATACTGACTACACCTGTTACCATCACAGGATTTCACTACCATAACACACTGACTTTACCCATTCCATCACAGGATTTTAGTACAGTAGCATACTGCCTACACCTGTTACCATCCCAGGATTTCACTACCATAGCATACTAACTATACCTGTTACCATCACAGGATTTTACAACCATAGTGTAGTGACTATACCTGTTACCATCACAGGATTTCACTACCAAAACATACTGATTGTACCTGTTACTATCACATGATTTTAGTATCATAGCATACTGACTATACCTGTTACCATCGCAGGATTTCACTACCGTAGCACACTGACTATACCTGTTACCATCACAGGATTTCACTATCATAGCACACTGACTACAGCTGTTATCATCACAGGATTTCACTACCATAGCTTACTGACTAAACCTGTTACCATCACAGGATTTCACTACAGTAGCATACTGACTATACCTGCTGCCATCACAGGATTTAACTACCATAACTACTAACTATACATGATACCATCATAGGATTTCACTACCATAGCATACTGACTGCAACTGTTACCATCACAGGATTTCACTACCATAGCATCCTGATTATACCTGTTACCATCACAGGATTTCACCACCATAGCATCCTGACTATACCTGTTATCATCACAGGATTTCACTACCATAGCATACTAACTATACCTGTTACTATCACAGGATTTCACTACTATAACATACTGAGAATACCTGGTACCATCACAGGATTTCACTACCATAGCATACTGACTATACCTGTTACCATCACAGGATTTCACTACCATAACATACTGAGAATACTTGTTGCCATCACAGGATTTCACTACCGTAGCATCCTGACTACACCTGTTACCATCACAGGATTTCACTACCATAACATACTGAGAATACCTGGTACCATCACACGATTTCACTACCATAGCATACTGACTATATCTGTTACCATCACAGGATTTCACTACCATAACATACTGAGAATACCTGTTGCCATCACAGGATTTCACTGCCATAGCATACTGACTATACCTGTTACCATCACAGGATTTCAGTACCACAACATCCTTACTATACCTGTTAGCATTACAGGATTTCAGTACCATAACATCCTGACTATACCTGTTAGCATTACAGGATTTCACTACCATAACATATTGACTACACCTGTTACCATTACAGGATTTCAGTACCATAGCATCCTGACTATACCTGTTACCATCACAGGATTTCACTACCATAGCACACTGACTATACCTGTTACCATCACAGGGTTTCACTATCATACTATACCTGTCATCATCACAGGATTTCACTACCATAACATGCTAACTATACCTGTTACAGTCACAGGATTTCACTACTGTAGCATACTGACTATACTGGTTATCATCACAGGATTTCACTACCATAGCATACTGACTGCTCCTGTTACCATCACAGGTTTCACTACCATAGCAGACTGACTACACCTGTTAGCATCACAAGATTTCACCATCGTAGCATACTGACTATACTTGTTACCATCACAGAATTTCACTACCATAGCACACTGACTATACCTGTTACCATCACAGGGTTTCACTATCATACTATACCTGTCATCATCACAGGATTTCACTACCATAACATGCTAACTATACCTGTTACCATCACAGGATTTCACTACTGTAGCGTACTGACTATACCGGTTATCATCACAGGATTTCACTACCATAGCATACTGACTGCTCCTGTTACCATCACAGGTTTCACTACCATAGCAGACTGACTACACCTGTTAGCATCACAAGATTTCACCACCGTAGCATACTGACTATACCTGTTACCATCACAGGATTTCACTACCATAACATACTGAGTATACCTTTTACCATCACAGGATTTTATTACTATAGCATACTGACTCCGCCTGTTGCCATCACAGGATTTCACTACCGTAGCATTCTAACTATACCTGTTACCATCACAGGATTTCACTACCATAACACACTGACTATACCTATACATGTGAGTGCGTGTATGTAACATGCACACACACATGCATATATTTTTATTTTTATTTAACATTTTTAATCGGGAAAGTCCAACTAGGAGAGAGAATATTTTCAGCGGAAGCCTGGGGAGAAATGCTCCTAATGCATGTGGAAGGAAACCGGAGTACCCAGAGGAAACCCGCTCCAATGCAGGGAGGACATGCAGACTCCACACAGAAGGTATCCAAGCTGAGAATCGAACCGGATGGCCTCTTGCTGTGAAGCGACAATGTTAACTGCTGCACCACTGCGCCACTCATATATATCTATATACAAAAACAAGTAATCTATGTGCTATCCCCAAAGTCTAAAAACAACCCACTAAACAAGTATAGTGGGTCGAAAAACAAAACAGTGTAAGAAACTTCCCTGTTTGGAAGACTTTCAGTCCATATATCTCTAGTTAATCACTGTATATTCATCAGATCAGACAATAGTAGTAGAAGTAGCGAATTAAACTCGTCGAGTCAAAAAAATAATAAAAAATATATAATTGTACAGAATTACTAAGTATTCAAAAGTAATCCCAACAAAGCAGGCAGTCTGTTTCCTTTATTAAGTACACAGACAAGTGATCCAAGTAAAACAAAAATAGAGTAATAGTTTCCTCACAAGTATATATATGTATATATATATACATATATATATATAGATATATATAGATATATATATATATATATATATATATATATATATATATATATATATATATAGATACTTTTTATCAGGCAAGGGAGTGGTTTATTGTGCTGTAAAACAAAGTGTTATTGGTAGACATGTTAAATTCACATCCCTTCCCCCATCAGTGTGACATTCAAGCTGGTCCTGCCCTACTTAGTAATAATATAACCCTTATGTAGTTTAAATAAAATTCATAATGATGTGGTACTTCTTAATTAACCAGATCATTAAGTATATTATTAAGGCTGTGATTTTATCCAATACAATATACTACATGGCTGAAAATATTATCAACCTTAGTCCATTTGGCAATCAAAAAATATATATAAATATATACATATACACTTTGCATGTAAAAAATCAGTTGTAAAAATCACATTGCTTAGTTGTGATTGCTCGCACAGTGGGTTTGAATAGTTTGCAGCGCTGCCTCTCGTGCAGTTGAAAGTCAACATTAGGCTTTAGTGAACTACAAAAACTGATTTAAAACTAATGTTCTTAACTCCCACTCAAGCGGACCTTTCTCTGAATGTGCCTGTTTATACATGGGTCTCCAAAGCCTGTATAAGGCGTTTTAAGCTACACTAAACAGTTTATTTCCCTGATCCTTGAATTCTCGTCACCCTCGTGGATTTCTTGAAAGTGAATAAAAGCCCCTGCCTGGTTCAGTTGTGCTTGCTCGCACAGTGGGTCTGAATAGTTTGTAGTGCTACCTCTCGTGCAGCTGAAAGCCAACATTAGGCTTTGGTGAACTACAAAGCCTGATTTAAATTAATTTCCTTAACTCCCACCCAAGCTGACCTTTCTCTGAGTATGCCTGTTTATACATGGATCTCCGAAGCCTGTATAAGGCATTTTGAGCTACACTAAATAGTTTATTTAGTGTATTAAGTATATTTATTTATTTAGTGTAATAGTGTAATATAGTATATTTTTACACTAAATTGTTTAGTTGTGCTTGTTCGCTCAGTGGGTCAGAATAGTTTGCAGCGCTGCTGCTCGTGCAGTTGAAAGCTGACATTAGGCTTTGGTGAACTACAAAAACTGATTTAAGAATGAATTCCAGTGTAGCCAAAAGTAAGAAACACAACAGCTTTAATAATCCATGTATAGAACACTAAAACCATAAAAATCCATCTGTAACTGACTAAGCGCTTTCACCCATTAAAGGGCATCCTCAGAGTCAGTTAATTAATTGTTACAGATCATTTATAAAGAGACTTTCAATTTAACATTCTCAAATAGGAAAAAACTTCCAATTAAATGGTTACCATAAATAATAAATAATACTAGTTTATTCTTGTTTATGTCAAAAACTGATTTAAACTAATTTCCTTAACTCCCACTCAAGCGGACCTTTCTCTGAGTGTGCCTGTTTATACATGGGTCTCCGAAGCCTGTATAAGGCGTTTTGAGATACACTAATAGTTTATTTAGTGTATTAAGTATATTGGTTTGTCTATTAGAATATTATTGTATATTTTTACACTAAACTGTTTAGTAGTGCTTGCTCGCACAGTGGGTCTGAATAGTTTGCAGCACTGCCTCTTGTGCAGTTGAAAGCCGACATTAGGCTTTGGTGAACTACAAAAACTGATTTAAACTAATTTCCTTAACTCCCACTCAAGCGGACCTTTCTCTGAGTGTGCTTGTTAATACATGGGTCTCCGAAGCCTGTATAAGGCTTTTGTACAACACTAAATAGTTTATTATCCTGATGCTTGAATGCTCCCCACAGACCAACCTTGTACCACGTATGTGTTAGCATAGTATTTGAAGTAAATGCTTAACATGTTTTGTTATTGCTGCAGTTCTAGCATAGTACTTATAGAAATTGTTTAACATGATTTACTAATACTGCAGTTAAATAGGTAGAAATGTTTTAATTGCTACATTTAATTTCACTGCTACTACAAAAGGGTACTGAACTATAGCACTATAGAGTAATACATTGATGCTAACAAGGTTTTGGAAAGGCATACCTGCTATCTATTGATATTGTTTCTGTGAATGGTTAGCCCATTTTGTAAAGTTTGGGTTTTTGGAAATGTAACTTGCTATAAATGTATGTGTCGCTGATTGATTAGTGTAATGTATGAGCAAGCTTACCTTGCTATGTGATAACTACTGTTTCTCATCCCTACCTGCTCTCTCTCTTGCCTCCTTAAGTTACCTGTTCATCTTGTGCTTCCTGCACTAGTCTACAGGAGCATAAAGGACCCTCTCCAATTATCGGTGGTTCACCTCGCTGAATAATCTACAGTACAATCCCTCTCTCAAGGACACCAGTAAAGTATGTTTGTGGAATAAATCCTGCCAGAAAGACTTTCTACTATTGTACCTATACTACAGGGTTAGAGAAAGTCCTGAGCTAGGATAGCCAGCAGCCTCTACCCCCCCCCCCCACTGTACCTCACACACTCTCTCCCCATCCCATTTTTAAAACTCCCTTTGTCTAGCAACCTTTTTCCTTGTTGTACTCTAACTCCCTCTCTTATCAGCCTTGCAATATCAGACATGTCCACTAGGTGGCTCCCTTAATCCAGCCATTCTCTTTTTCTTATCTCTCATGCCCAGATACTTACAAAAATTTCTCCTGCTGTTCCTTAACTGCTATTCAGTC
Organism: Protopterus annectens; assembly: GCF_019279795.1. Lineage (NCBI taxonomy): Eukaryota > Metazoa > Chordata > Ceratodontiformes > Protopteridae > Protopterus > Protopterus annectens. The sequence continues at coordinate 469,713,552 of NC_056738.1, read as the reverse complement.
CTCTCACTTTAACCTCTACTTCTACTGTCCACATCCATCTCTTCTAGGTTCTATACTCACTATCCTTTTCCCACATCTGTCTTTTCAAACCTACCTTCTGGAGTCAGTCCTGCTGATTGTTTTTTATAACTGCATCTGTATCTGTCTCAACCCACTCCATTCGCCCTGCGGGCTCACTCCGCTCCCCTCCCTACCCCCAATTTCCACCCACCCCCAGGGGTCCTACTCTTATACTTACTTAACCACACCTCTTCCTCTTCTAATTACTTCTAGAAATTACTAGCCACACCTCTTCCTCTTCCCATTAATCTCTGAACACTTTACCACTTTTCATCTTCTCTCATATCTACCTTCTCTTAACACTCCCTTCTATCTTACCACAGCCTTCACACTTCTCCATCCTCACCCTTTATACTTCCAAATTCTACCTACATACATCCAATAGTAAATTTGCACAATGTATAAACCACCCACCCCATTATATGTCCTACTTTTATTCACACCATTATTACTTGTTCCTCTAACCTTTGCCTACTTACTCACCTCCTATGAATACCCACTACATCCAGATCATCACTATCCTAATAAGGAAACCATTGCTCTATCCCTACCACTCCTTTTTAACCAAGTTAATATAACATCTTTACCCAACTACCTACTTGCAAAGTATCATAGAATACTACATATTAAATATAACACACTTAATCTCAGGAAACATCTACTTCTATACAACAAATTCTCTAACCCAAGCTATATAGGATTACTACTCTCAATAAAAGATGGTGACATCCACCCTAACCCAGGCCCAACAAAAACTCCTAGTACTCTCCACAGACAAAATCACTACCCTATTGATTCTCTTAGTAAAACATCTAACTCCCTCCAAGTAGCCCATCTTAATATACGTAGCATAAACAACAAAGTATCTCAACTCCAAGCTCTAGTGCAAGTATATTCCTTTGATATCCTCTGCTTAACAGAAACATGGTTAAAACCTGCTACCAAAGACAATGAAATCCTTCCACCTGGATATAACATAATAAGACTCGACCGAATAGCCAAAAAAGGAGGAGGGGTAGCTATTCTATTTAAATCAGGCTTACAGTTAACCACCTACAACTGTAAAATACCTCTTGATTCCAATGCAGAAATTCTCATCTCCAAACATCATATTAACAATGCCAAATCCATCTATATCATCTGTATGTATCTTCCTCCTGGTAATAACATTGCCACCATGGAAAATATTCTTTGCTGGCTATCCCAACACTTGCCCCAAGAAACCATAATCCTAGGAGATATAAACATTGATTGGAACTGCTATTGTAGCAGCCTCCCTACAACCCACATTAACCTATATGACTTTTCTCAAACCATTACATCCCCCACCAGGATCAATAAAGCTAACCAGAAAGCAAGCATATTAGACTGGATTCTCATAAACCATCACCCTCACAATTATGATTCAGAAACCCTCCCTGATGATATAAGTGACCACTCACTTACCTATATTATCAGGCATAAAACCCATACTCCCAATCCAACATCTGTCAGAAATATCAGATTCAAAAAGAACTTCAATCCTGAGGTATTCGAAAAAGAACTAAGAGCTTGAAATTGGTCTCCATTAAAAACCTCCCTTTAGAAGAAGCCATCAATTACTTTAACTCTAACTTCCTTGCCATTCTCAACCAACACGCTCCAACCAGATTAATTAGAATTAAAAGCAAGTCTGCCTCATGGCTTTCAAAAGTAACCAAACACAAAATGCACCGTAGAAATAAACACTGGGCCAAATGGAGAATGACTAAAAACCCTGTTGACCAACAAACCTTTAGACAGTTAAGAAATGACACTAAGAAAGCTATACTCTCTGATAAAAGAAATTACTACCTACAATTTCAACAAACTAACCAAAACAACGCACAAAAATTCTGGACTAGCATTAACCAATTACTCCACCCAGGTTAATCCACCACACCTAACCCTCAAAATAGGTTAGTAAAAATGGGTGAGGCATAGAGGAGTGTAGAGATTAGATGATTGTGAGCTATGGTTGTAATAGCTGTGGGGGAAAGGTAAGGTCAGACCATAATAATCCCATGAATACAGCCAATACATTCAATACCTTCTTTTCTAATACTATCCAAACACTAGATAGTCAGCTATCACCTAATAGCTTCACTTTACCTTCCTATAACTCTACCTCACCCCCTCCTTTTCATTTGCAACCTGTCCCAACTACATATATTCTAACCCTCATACAAAAACTAAAACCATGCTCTCCCTCAGCAGACCAACTACCTGCTGATTTTCTACAGCTATCAGCCAAAGCTATTGCATATCCCATTTCCATTCTGATCAATAGGACTATTACTGAATGTCACATACCTAGCTTATGGAAAGTCTCTCAGATTATCCCCCTCCATAAAGGTGGACACTCCATTGAGCTCTCCAACTACCGCCCTATTGCCCTTCTTTCACCTTTGGCAATGATCATGGAGAAATGCATCCACAGGCAATTACTTGACCACTTAACCCAAAATAATTTACTTTCCAGCTATCAACATGGTTTCAGACCCTCACACAGCACTACTACTGCCCTGCTTTCCTTTACAGATTGCATAAACAAAAACTGCAACCTTAATAACCTTTCCTCAGCACTATTTATTGACCTGTCCAAAGCATTTGACATGGTTAATCATCAGGTTCTCATCAACATACTCGAATCCCTATCATTAGATGCACCTTCCATAAAATGGTTCCAGTCCTACCTAGATAAAAGACAACAGACAGTAATTTGGCATAAGACTCTTTCTACCCTCCAACCGGTTACCCTACATGTCCCTCAAGGGTCCATACAAGGACCTCTCCTCTTCTCAATATTTATTAATGACCTTCATTTAACCATCCCCCAAGCCACATGCACACAATATGCTGATGACTCCACACTTATATGCTCAGCCAAATCCACATCTGAACTTCTCTCTCTTACCCAGAAGGCATTTAACACACTTGAACAATGGTTCACACAGCTTTGCCTTCTTTTGAACCCCCAAAAAACTAAACTCCTCCTCCTTAATCTGACTCAAAAGTCCTCTCCGTTTGATTTCTCAGTAACATCCACCAATGGTACCATTATATCACCAGACCCAACCACCAAACTACTGGGTATCACCATTGATAACAATCTGAATTTTGACATCCATATCAACAATACTATAAAAACTGTCAACAGAAAACTTGGCTCCCTCTATAGGATTAGACCTTACCTTTCCCCCACAGCTAGAACAACCATAGTTCACACTCATCTAATCTCTACACTCCTCTATGCCTCACCCATTTTTACTAACCTATCTAAAAATAACCTCAGCAAACTGGAAACTTCCTACAATAACATCGCTAGATTTGCAACAGGAAACCCTTACAGAACCCACCATTGCATAAATACAAAGCAGCTTGGATGGCTGGAACTACAAAACGTGATTAAATTCCATCAACTAACCATTGCCCATAAAACTCTTTATAAACCTTCCAGTACTCCTATTCTATCTACCCTCATCACCCCATATACAAATCTGAAATCCCTACGTTCCTCACACAAAAATCGTCTACACACCTCTAAACCTAACAACAAAGCTGGGGAATGTCTCTTCTCTAATGCTGTCGGAAAAACCTGGAATCTTCTCCCCAGTGACCTTTCCTCTCGTCCCTATCACTCTTCAACAACAGACTGAAACTCTACCTTAAAACACACTGATTGTGCCCCTGTACTAAACCTGACTAGGCATCTATCTATCTGTTTAAACTTAGCTCTGCCTATCCCAGACTACTCATGAACTATTATATATTCCTTTTAACTATAAATACAGATTCCCTCCTAAACGACACTGTGTCCAATCTCAGTAAATACTTCCTACTGAATAATTTCTTTATTTTTATATAAATAACCTGTCTTCTCTTTTGACTTTAGTCCTTCTTTTTATGTATTACACCTGTATGTTGTATAGTATATGCATTCTTGCACTATAAGTACTTCATTTTTGTCCTCACAGAATTTTCTGTTGTAACCTGAAATATGCATGGTATATAATGAAAGTTGCTATGTAGTCATGTTTTCTGTTGTACCTAGAATTTGCACTGTTTATTATAAATATTTTTATTTAGTTATTTTTGTTTATTGTTTACTAAGTTTTTCATTTATCTGTCTTGGAGCTTATCTCCCCGGGCCTCTACTGAAAATGGACATATATCCAGTTAGACTAGCCCGGTCAACAAATGTAAAATAAATAAATAAAATAAATAAATATTCTATTTTCATAACCTATTGTTAACAAAGATTGCTTTCGTCCTTCTAGACTTCTTCAGGTCTGTGTACAAAACAAATTTTATTTTATTTTATTGTACCATTTGGTTTTAAATACCATTTTAAATCAGTTGTAATTTAAGTGTATATTTTGTTTCCATTACCATACATTTTTTCTTATTATTTTTTCTTTATCTGGTTCTCTTTTTTTTCCACTTTATTCAAAATGATGTGTATAACAATACTAATTATACAATAATATTTTTATAGATAGTTTTTAGTGTTCTCGTACACAGACCTGACTAGTTTTTAGGGTTCTCATACACAGACCTGAAGAAGTCTAGAAGGACGAAAGTGATCTTTGTTAACAATAGGTAATGAAAATAGAATATGATTTTTACAATTGATTTTTTTACATGCAAAGTATATAAAGAAAGTCTTAGTGAGTGAAGTAAACGCTCCTCCAAATGTTCACAAAAATATAGTAAAATGTCAAAACGATCAGGAGGAAAACGAAACAGGCAGGAGCTGTACAAGTACAGTACTATTCTTTTCAAAAATACGAACTGCACATGAAATCCAATACTGTTCTTCAAAAAGGTTCAATATGCACGCAAAATCCAATAACTAGCATAAACCACGGTCAAGTAAGATACAGTAAAAGTAGTTTTATTACACACAGAGTAAGCGCTTTCACCTAGACGGCTTCTTCAGACTCATTACATTTACATATCTGATAATTGGTTTAAATAGCTTATTAGGCGGGAAATTTATCAGTTAGAGCACTTATATTAACATATTAAAAATAAATCTCTATAATACAATAATATATAACAGTGATATATAAAAAACATATCAACAACACATTTAATATTAAAACTATAAAAAATATAAAAACTGCAAATGTATATTTGATGTCTGTATGCAGAAAAATAATATATGTATATAAATAAATATATACACAAAAATGTATATATACATGCATATGTCATACAAAATATAAAATTCATTTAAAATAGAAGTACATGAAGCATATGTATATGTACACAGTTAGAACAGTAAAAATAGAAGGCACATATCTATTAGTGTTTATATTTATTTATAAACTTTCAACCTTTTCATTTTTAAGAAAGGTTTAACTGATAATTTGGCATTAAGCCCTGGATATACATCCGATCTAAACTTCATAATCCATATGTTTTCTCTGCTTTCAGTGTATGTTCTTATATCTCCACCCCTGATATTAACATCTATTTTCTCTATTATTCTAAAATTAAATATGTGATTTGGGCCAGATTGAAGTATATGTCTAGCTAATGCATTACTCTTATGCATCATCCTAATGCTATAGAGATGTTCACGTATGCGATCTTTCAAGCATCTATTTGTTTTTCCTATATAGAAGGATGTGCAGGCAAGGCAATTAGCAAGATAAACAACATTGGAAGATGTACAGTCACCATTTACTTTGAAAAAATATCTGTGTTTAGTGACTGGATGTATAAATATCGCATTAGAATCAATATGTGAGCAAAAATTACAATTGCCACAGATAGAAGTACTATAAAATTGAGAACTAAGTGTTACATCTCTAGGCCGCTTGTCATATAATAATCTTTTTAAATTTTTCTTATTCTTATATCGAAACTGTGGAACATCGCCAAGTCTCTCTCTAACCTGTGGGTCTACCATTAGGATGTTCCAATGATTCTTGACCACATCTTTAATGTTCCAAACATCATGAGTATAAAAAATAGAAAATGCCTCTTTGTTAGGAATAATTCTATAATCATTAGCTACATCTACTGGACTAGTGACTGTTCTTATGTCAGAGAAATAGGGTGCTGCCACATCTAACCGCATATCATAAAGTCCATCAGTACCCTTGGAAATATCTTTTTCCTTATATCCTCTCTGCAAAAGTCTTGAATTCAACTCTGCAAGGTCACTAACAAATCCATTCGGGCTCGGATTATATCTTGAAATCCTAATTGCCTGTCCCTTAATAATATTATTAAAAATATAATGTGGGTGCATACTATGGCGATGCAAAATAGTATTGATGTGACAGGGCTTCCTATACACACCAGTATTAATCATTCCATTAGGTAATTTCTCTATATATACGTCTAAAAATGGTATTTTAGTAGTAGATCTATCATGGCTAAACTTCAAATAATCAGTAGAAGAGTTGATTTGACCAATAAATTCATCTAACTCAATAATGGAGCCTTTCCAAATAAAGAAAAGGTCATCCACAAAACGTCTGTAGAATAACACATGCTCTATGAAAGTCGGTAGCTGACACATAAACTCATATTCCCATTCAGCCATAAATAGGTTGGCGTAGCTATTGGCACATGGTGTGCCCATAGCTACGCCATCTTTTTGTAAATAGCATTTCCCATTGAAATAAAAAATATTGTTGTTAAGAACTACCTGTAAAAGAGAAATCAATAAATGAATGTGCAATTCAGACATATTAGAGACACGATTCAGATGTTTAGTGAGCATTTCTAACCCTACTTCATTGGGAATAACTGTAAATAGAGATTGCACATCCATTGTCACAAAGATCCATCCTGTCGTGTCTATTCCATCTTTAAGACAGTCATAAAGATTAATCAAAAATTGTTTGGTGTCCTTTAAAATATACATGTTATTTTCTACTATAGGTCTCAGATTATTTTCTATAAATATCGAAGCTGGTTCTATAATCCACCCCCTTCCAGCTACAATTGGTCTTAGAGGTGGATTTTGCAGGTCTTTATGTATTTTAGGACGTCCATTTATTAAAGGAATAAGTGGTGAGGGCACATCTAAAAATAAAAATAATTTACTATCAATCATATTACTATTCAATAATCCTAGCAAAAATGAATGTACTTTGTGAGAATAAAATGCTATCATATCAATTGCTAGTGGTGTATTGCACCCATTGCTAGCAGCATTTAGCAAGCTTGTAGAGGATGACCTGTATAAAATTAGAGATAATGATAGTAAGCAGAGACACAGGAAATATAATTTAACATTCAAAGAGAACAATGCTCTCAAGAAATTATGCAATGACACTACGCTAACAATTAGACCAGCAGACAAGGGTGGTGGCATAGTGATAATGGACACTGATAATTATGTTGATAGGATGCTATCCATGCTTAGTAATGATCAATTTTATACACCACTAGCAACTGATATGATAGCATTTTATTCTCACAAAGTACATTCATTTTTGCTAGGATTATTGAATAGTAATATGATTGATAGTAAATTATTTTTATTTTTAGATGTGCCCTCACCACTTATTCCTTTAATAAATGGACGTCCTAAAATACATAAAGACCTGCAAAATCCACCTCTAAGACCAATTGTAGCTGGAAGGGGGTGGATTATAGAACCAGCTTCGATATTTATAGAAAATAATCTGAGACCTATAGTAGAAAATAACATGTATATTTTAAAGGACACCAAACAATTTTTGATTAATCTTTATGACTGTCTTAAAGATGGAATAGACATGACAGGATTGATCTTTGTGACAATGGATGTGCAATCTCTATTTACAGTTTTTCCCAATCAAGTAGGGTTAGAAATGTTCACTAAACATCTGAATCGTGTCTCTAATATGTCTGAATTGCACATTAATTTATTGATTTCTCTTTTACAGGTAGTTCTTAACAACAATATTTTTTATTTCAATGGGAAATGCTATTTACAAAAAGATGGCGTAGCTATGGGCGCACCATGTGCCAATAGCTACGCCAACCTATTTATGGCTGAATGGGAATATGAGTTTATGTGTCAGCTACCGACTTTCATAGAGCATGTGTTATTCTACAGACGTTTTGTGGATGACCTTTTCTTTATTTGGAAAAGCTCCATTATTGAGTTAGATGAATTTATTGGTCAAATCAACTCTTCTACTGATTATTTGAAGTTTAGCCATGATAGATCTACTACTAAAATACCATTTTTAGACATATATATAGAGAAATTACCTAATGGAATGATTAATACTGGTGTGTATAGGAAGCCCTGTCACATCAATACTATTTTGCATCGCCATAGTATGCACCCACATTATATTTTTAATAATATTATTAAGGGACAGGCAATTAGGATTTCAAGATATAATCCGAGCCCGAATGGATTTGTTAGTGACCTTGCAGAGTTGAATTCAAGACTTTTGCAGAGAGGATATAAGGAAAAAGATATTTCCAAGGGTACTGATGGACTTTATGATATGCGGTTAGATGTGGCAGCACCCTATTTCTCTGACATAAGAACAGTCACTAGTCCAGTAGATGTAGCTAGTGATTATAGAATTATTCCTAACAAAGAGGCATTTTCTATTTTTTATACTCATGATGTTTGGAACATTAAAGATGTGGTCAAGAATCATTGGAACATCCTAATGGTAGACCCACAGGTTAGAGAGAGACTTGGCGATGTTCCACAGTTTCGATATAAGAATAAGAAAAATTTAAAAAGATTATTATGTGACAAGCGGCCTAGAGATGTAACACTTAGTTCTCAATTTTATAGTACTTCTATCTGTGGCAATTGTAATTTTTGCTCACATATTGATTCTAATGCGATATTTATACATCCAGTCACTAAACACAGATATTTTTTCAAAGTAAATGGTGACTGTACATCTTCCAATGTTGTTTATCTTGCCAATTGCCTTGCCTGCACATCCTTCTATATAGGAAAAACAAATAGATGCTTGAAAGATCGCATACGTGAACATCTCTATAGCATTAGGATGATGCATAAGAGTAATGCATTAGCTAGACATATACTTGAATCTGGCCCAAATCACATATTTAATTTTAGAATAATAGAGAAAATAGATGTTAATATCAGGGGTGGAGATATAAGAACATACACTGAAAGCAGAGAAAACATATGGATTATGAAGTTTAGATCGGATGTATATCCAGGGCTTAATGCCAAATTATCAGTTAAACCTTTCTTAAAAATGAAAAGGTTGAAAGTTTATAAATAAATACAAACACTAATAGATATGTGCCTTCTATTTTTACTGTTCTAACTGTGTACATATACATATGCTTCATGTATTTCTATTTTAAATGAATTTTATATTTTGTATGGCATATGCATGTATATATACATTTTTGTGTATATATTTATTTATATACATATATTATTTTTCTGCATACAGACATCAAATATACATTTGCAGTTTTTATATTTTTTATAGTTTTAATATTAAATGTGTTGTTGATATGTTTTTTATATATTACTGTTATATATTATTGTATTATAGAGATTTATTTTTAATATGTTAATATAAGTGCTCTAACTGATAAATTTCCCGCCTAATAAGCTATTTAAACCAATTATCAGATATGTAAATGTAATGAGTCTGAAGAAGCCGTCTAGGTGAAAGCGCTTACTCTGTGTGTAATAAAACTACTTTTACTGTATCTTACTTGACCGTGGTTTATGCTAGTTATTGGATTTTGCGTGCATATTGAACCTTTTTGAAGAACAGTATTGGATTTCATGTGCAGTTCGTATTTTTGAAAAGAATAGTACTGTTCTTGTACAGCTCCTGCCTGTTTCGTTTTCCTCCTGATCGTTTTGACATTTTATTAAAGTATATAAAGGTTGATATATTTCCAGCCAGGTAGTATATTGTCTTGGATAAAATCACAAACTTAATAATCTACTTAATCATCTGGTTAAATAAGAGGTACCACATCATTATACATTTTATTTAAACTATATAAGGGTTTAAATACTAAATATACTTAAATATACCAACTCAGAGATCGCACTACAGCAAGAACAAGGGAAATCTCCCTGTCCGTGCTGTATGCGATTTCCCATTCAGAATGTCGGTATTTCAAAACTTCGAACATATGGTCTGCGATCATATGGGTTTCGAAGTTTTGAATTTCAGCATTCTGAAGGGGACCTGCATATACACACACAAACACACACATATTTATGCGTATATACATATATATATATATATATATATATATATATATATATATATATATATATATAGATATGCACACATACATACAAATATACATGAGTATATAATGAATAATTGCTGATGACATTGCTCAAAATATAAAACTTTGAACAACCTCATCAGTGATAGCATTTATCTCCACATAAAACAATCTGACTAAGGTAAATGGAAATATAAACAGGTTACATTTGTGATTGTCAAACTAGAAACAACAGCTTTTATGTTCAGCCCCCACTCCCCTGAAAATTAAACTTACTCCTGATCACACAACCACACACAAAGGGAAAAAAATCAGGAATTGTGTAATGGCAACTCTGCCAAAATTTGACCATTATATAATTCGACCAAATTACCACTAATGAATATTTCCAAAATTTCAACATGCAAAAAATGTATGCAGCAATTAATCATATAACAATCGGATATACATATACACACACACACACACACACACACACACATATATATATATATATATATATATATATATATATATATGTGTGTGTGTGTGTGTATGTATAAATATATATATATATATATATATATATATATATATATATATATATATATAAATGTGTGTGTGTGTGTGTGTGTGTGTGTAGTAATATAGTGACATCAAAACAAAAGGCAGCAGAGGCATTTTATCCATAAAAATTGTTTTTATTAAAATGGCTCAATGATACAAACTCTTCTGCAAGTCATTAAATAAAAATAACAAACAAATTCTGCAGTCTCTCATACCATTTTTGCATTAGCCCCAAAATAAATTTGGGCAGCTTCTACCTGGGTGGATTCTTCAGCACAATATCTCCATATTTTCTCAGGCTGTTTCAGGTGGTCTGTCCACAGCACACTTCCCAGAACAACATTTCCAGGCACAAAGCTCTTCTTGCAGACGGAGGCCAACTTCTCTGATCTCCAGGACTATAGCTTTCCTTTTTATAGGTTCATAGGTTCATAGGTAGGTACTAGGCTATTGGCCCTAGGGCCTATACAAGCCTAGCCAAAAAGGTACCCTGGCTTTAGCCACCCAAGAAAATTAATTTCCTGTGCCTCTGTCAAGCAGAACCACAGAAGTGATCCCCGGGGTGAATTTCCTATAACCCATCCAATCATCAAGATTTTTCTTGAATAGTGTTAATGAGGAGCTCTGTTTGACAAAGATAGGTAGTCTGTTCCAGAGTAAGGAAAGTCTCTGGGACAGGAATCTATCCCTCCAGCATGTTCTGTTTATTGTGGTGACAAGGTTTAGGTCCCTAGAGCGTGTAGCTCAAAGGGATTGGGATTTCTTTAAGTGGAGCATGTCCAACAGCTCTGGGTTTGACATAGCTTTGTATGTTAGGCAGAGATCGCCTCTGAGTAGGTGATATGTGACAGAGTAAAGCTAGAGTTTTTTGAGATGGTCTGCGTAAGGCATCTGTTTGAGGCCAGTAATCCTCTTTGTGAAGTATTTTTGCGGCCTTTCCAGTTGTTGTAGATGTCTTGTGAGGTACATACCAAAAGGGGCATTGTACTCTATAATGGGTCTAATGAGTGATGAGTAGAGGGGAACAATGACCACTTTTTTTCTGGATGAGAAACCTTTTGTGATGAGGTATGCCACGTAGAAGGATTTCCTTACCACTGTGGTGATGTGATTATCAAAGGAGAGACTACTGTCCACCTGTGTCCCAAGGTCTCTTATCACACTTTCAGTGTTAAGTAGTCTGCCACCTATGTGGTAGTTCATGGGTACAGAGTTTTTACCAAAGGGGATGACAATGCACTTTTTGGCATTGAGCTTGAGACCATGTCTTTGACACCAGGCATCTGTCTCAGTGAGGCCCTTTTGTAGGATGTCCACATCATTAGGAGTTTCAGTTATGGCTCCTAGTTTGCAGTCATCTGCGAATTTAGTTAGCCAAAGACCTTCTGTGTTAGCCTGTACTTCAGAGAAGTAGATACCAAACAGGAGAGGACCCAGGACTGAACTCTGTGGTACTCCACTTGTCACTGGTCTGAAGTCTGATTTGGAGTCTGCTCCTATCACAGTGTGGGTTCTGTTAGTAAGCCAGTTGGCAACCCATCTTGTGACACAGGGATTTATACCTAGTTTAGTGAGTTTATCTATAATTCCAGAGTGGGGGATAGTGTCAAACGCCTTGGCAAGATCTAGATAGGCTGTGTGAACCACCTTACCCTCTTCTATGGCTTTGGTGACTATTTCAAAGAAGTCTATCAGGTTTAGGAGACATGATCTGCCTTTTACAAACCCAAACTGTGTGGGGTCCAGAGTTTGGAGATCTCCAATGTCTTTGTGATATGTTCCATGGCCTTGCAGACGAGGCTCATCAGGCTAATGGGGCGGTAGTTCCCGGGGTCTGTTGTGGCCCCCCACTTTGTGGAGTGGGATAACTGTCGCGGTGCACCATTCAATGAGCACAAAGCCTGAGGTGAGGCTATGATTGAACATGGTACTTAGGTGGGATGCCAGTTCATTCTGTAGTTCATGTAGAAGGCAGCCTGGGATGTTGTCAGGTCCCATGGATGCTGTGTTCTTGGCTTTGGAGAGTGAAGATTTTACCTGTGCAGCCGTGATTACAGGAACTTTGCATTCTTCCGGTATAAAGATGGGCCCTTTAGGGGGTGAGAGTGGGGTAAAGTTAGCACTGAACCTATCTGCCAGGATGTTGGCCATATCAGTTGGTTCTGTATATTTAGTGTCATTGTGCTGTAACTCAGAGCAGATCTGAGTGTTGCCATTGAGATTTTTGACATAGCTATAGAATGCTTTGTAGTTGTTTTTAGAATCAGTGGCAATTTTGTTTTCGTAACTAGCTTTGGAGGATTTTATGAGGGATCTCAGCTTCCTACTGAGGCTGACCAGGGAGCTCCTCCATTCATGAGATTTTACTCTTTTTTGCAACAGTTTATTTCTTTTGTTGTAGAGTTTGTTTATGGCAGAAGACCACCAGATTGGCTTCCTTTTTTTGGAGGATAGCGTCTTGGTTCTATTAGGGATAGCACGATCCATGCACTCGTGTAAGTGCTTATAAAGTGCATTTGTGTAGGATTCAGCAGTCATACCTCTATTGTCCATCTGCATGGGTGTTGTGAAGTTTGCCACTTCTGTCTTAAGAAGCGTGAAGTTGGCTTTGGAGAAATTTTTTACAGTTATTTTCCTAATTGGGGGGTGGGGGGATGGGAGCGGGATGTGGATGTCTAGGGTGATTAGCTTGTGGTCGGATCTGACCAATGAGGAGCTCACCTCTGGTGTGGAACACCGGTCACCCATGTTGGTGATGACCAGGTCTGGGATATTGCTGCCTCTGGTGGGGGTGTGGATAAGTTGATCCAAAGCGTTGGAATTGATGATTCCCAGAAAATGTTGAGCAAAAGAGTTGGTACATGAGTAGTTTTCCCAGTTAATGGTAGGGTAGTTGAAATCACCCATTATTAGAGTGTTGGGTTGTACCTTAATATTTTCCAGTGTATCAAGAAAAGAGGAGTGGGAATCCTGGGGCATGGTGGGGGGTCTGTAGCAAGCTACAATCTGGATTGTGGGTTTGCCCAGAGTTAGTTGAACTTGGATAATCTCGGATGCATTATGCTGAGCAATTAGCTTGTAGGTGTGGATATCCTTAATGAATATGGACACACCTCCACCTTTAGTGTTTTGGTCCGGGTTTGGTGGCCGAAAGGTGTGGTATGAATTATAGCCTGATAATGCAGGGGTGCTCTCTGGAGCTTTGAACCAGGTCTCTGTCACTGCACAGATGTCAATGTTCTCCATTTTAAGGAGTGCCTCGAGTAAATGCATTTTGAGGTTTAGACTTCTAGCATTGAGTAGCATTACCCTCAGATTTTGCTTGCTTGTACCTGTTATGGTGGTGAATTTGTCATTTGAACCTTGCCTAAAAAAGGCACTATAGGGGTGGCAAGAGCCTTTGCCAGTATCCGGAATCCCAAGGGCGACAGGTGCAGGCCATCTCTGGCAAAGCAGCGTGGTCTGTCGATCATGGCATCCCAGGCAGACAGATACTGGATTCCCTTAGAATGACACCAGAAGCTTAGCCAATTGTTAAAGTCAATCATTTTGTCCTTGTACTGTGGTGTCATTCTGGGTGATGGCAGGATACTACTCAGGGCTAGGGTCATACCGGCCTGGGCTACAAGATCGGAGAGCTCCTCCATGTCTCTTTTCATGTAGTCCAGGGAGGTACGTCTCAGGTCATTCACACCAACATGGACAATGACAGAGTCATATTTGTACTTGTTGTGGAGTGACCTGAGTGCATGAGTTATGTGGCGGATCCTGGCACCTGACAAACAGCTGACAGTAACTTTTTCCTTGTTTAGCCTGGTGAATGGAACATCAGTGTGCCTGACTATAGAGTCACCTATGACTAGAGTGTTGGGTACGTTATGCCTTATGGGCTGTAGTTTAGTGGCACACTGAGTATGTGGGCTATGTGTCATTTGGGTTGTGTTGGGGGGAGGAGGTTGCTTGCATTTCTGCTTTGGAGGTCTCTGTTGTTTGGGCCGATTTGTACTGACAGCCTCCACGAATGTAGGTGTGTGTTTTGTGCTTCTGTGTGTGTGTTTTGGTGGTGTAGGTTTTGAGGGACTATGTGATGAGTGTGGTGCGGTGCAAAGGTTTACCTTGTCCTCTTGACTGTCTAGTCCAGTCTTTGGTGAAGAGAGCTTTGCTTCCAGTTTGGCTATATAGCATCTCTCACAGGTCGTAGTGTTGGGTTGTAGGAGGACAGGGTTGACTGTGTACATGAGGCAATTGCTGCATTGTCCCAAGATGTCCAGATTCATCAGGTAGACAGGAGAAAACACCGGGAGCTGACCTTTAGACATGCCTGAATAGGTGCTTATTTATTAAGTACTAAAAACTGTTTTCCTCTAGACAAGTGAGGAAAGTTGAGTGCTGTAGTAATTTGTAAATTATTTAGTGCTTACAATGAGTTCTGAACAAGTGCTGAGATCAAAAAAACAGATGAGTGCTAAAACTAAAAAGCTGGCTAGTTGCAAGGGAAATTTTGAAGAACGGACTTTATGGCGCCCGGAATACTTTAACCCCAGTTAAGTGGGGGGGTGAGGCTTAGGAGCTCACAAACAGTCCTGGACACAGCAAATCCGTATCTGACCTGCCACAGGAAAGGGGGGAAGCAAGCTTAGAATTTCTTTTTTCCAGTAAAGTGGAAATGGTGAAAGCTGGAACAGAGGTTAATTCAACATTAAGAATCTGAGTGGGTTGGCTTTCACAAATGTTCTCTATTAGATTGAGTGAACTAATGACACTAGACTGGGAAGAGTGTCACATATCAAATATACAGTATGGGCGGGCAAATGCAAAGCCAGTAAGTATAAGAACACACAACACTAGGGAGGATGAGTGGGAAAAATTACAGTTCCTAGCTGTAGCCACTAAATGAAAGTTTTAAACAGATCAAGGAGCAGACTCGAGAATGCTTTTAACTGTAACAGACAAAAATGCACAGAAATCACAAACAGAAAATACAACTCTCAGTATGAAAAAGCAGTTTACAGTTAAGTAATGTTACTAACCAGGCAATTGTTTGCTACCAGTGTTGTTTAAACAAACCTTGCTATCTAATACAGGGACACATCTGCCTTTTACTAAAGAACAACATAACATTTTCTTTTCAGTCACAAAGCTTTAAGTTTAATGAATCATATCACAATACTTTATTATTTACACATCATCTGTTTTGACAGATCCTACATATATAGCAATATATAGAGATAACATGCCTAGCTGTGTGTGTGTGTGTGTGTGTGTGTGTGTGTGTGTGTGTGTGTGTGTGTGTGTGTGTGTGTGTGTGTGTATGTATGTATATATATATATATATATATTTATCCACACACACACACACACATATATATATATATATATATATATATATATATATATATATATATATACACACACATACACATATAGATAGGTATATAGGTATATAGATGGCTAGATATAGATATCTATATATATATATATATATATATATATATATATATATATATATATATATATATACATATCTATATATATATGTATATATGTGTGTGTATATATATATATCTATAGATATAGATATATATACACACACACACAAACACACACACACACACATATGTATATACAAATGTATGTGTGTATATATCGAGCTATATATCTATATTTATATATACAGAGAGAGATAGATGCATATATCTATATATATATATATATATATGTGTATATATATATAAACTACAGTTACAGTAAACATATAAGAGGCTAATTGTAAGGTTTGTTAAGGAGAAGAATGTTAGCAGAAGGTAGAATAGAAGATGGCACAGTACGCAGAGAATTAGAACAAGAAAGGGAGGGAGGCAGCCGTGAGGTTTTAAAATAGTTCAAAAAAATGACAAATAGTTAAATACAGAGTTTTCAGAGAGATAATCTAGAAAAAACTAGTGGAAACATATAAAATGGAGCAAATTTCTGAAATGCTCTTTCTGTGGTGGTGAGTTTCTGGTGTGGGGGAGGTGTCAGGCATAGATTCTGTGTACCTACATTTTGGACATTGACTGCAGTGAAAAACAGGAATCAGTTTATGGCAGGAGTTGGACAAAGTCATAAGGGGGCATTTTGAGGAAGGACACTGTGAAGGGAAAGGTGTACTTTCAGTAACTACTCATTAGACACTAGTACTTATCCACAGGTCTGAAGAGATATGTTTACCCTCCAAAACTCTTTTTCCTTTAATCATACCTCCTCAAACAATTTGCTAGCCATGAGAATAATAAGGTAACAAGTTACCCCGAAAAACAAGTGAAATGAGAAATAATGTGACCATCTGAAATTCAAACCAGAGCCCTGCCTTTATATGGAGTTCATACCCAGTAACATCCTTTGTCTCAGCAATGCAGTCCCTATGGCTATGAACAAAGGTAGCATGTTTTGGTTCAGTATAAACAACTGTTTCTTGGCTTAAAAGAGAAAGTGTAAAGGCTTGGCATGACATTTCATTATTTAAATAAGGATCCTAAATTTATTTGAGAAACTACATTCACTCTGTTGTAATACACAGTTTAGCCTATCAGTTACATGAAAGAGAGATGTTTTTCTTTAGTTCTGACAGTTCTACAAAATGTGTAGCCTAAAGCAACTTCTGTTTGTTTGTATCTCACCCTGGGTAGTCAGAAAACAGAAGCAGTTGGACTCAGCTATTAAAACAAAATACAAGGAGGGGGAAAACCTGCAGTGAGAGAATTCTGACCTCTCCTCAGCTAAGAGCTGTTTAAGTGGTACGAGTACAGTACATTACAGATCTGAACATGTCTTCTGAAATTACATAGACAGAGAGGCATTCAAAATATATGAGCCATCTGCAGTACAGCAAAAGGTACAAGTTAAGTAGTCAAAATATGGCTTAATCATCACATTTCCCCTGCAGTTACTTTCATTTTTTTCTGCATCAGAACATAACACTAATTCATGTGCATCCCAATTAACCCATGAAATAATACCATAAACTAGCCTAAAGTCTGCAGTGTACATTTGGACACCCTCTTGTTGTATTAGCTTCACGTGATATATTAACAATCTGATCTAGAATTCAAATACATTTTCTAAACAAGCTCTTTACTGCCTTGAAATCAGGTTCAACCCTTTGTCTTTTACATACTCCCTCCATTTACTAACTATGCAGTTTTGTCAATAACTCCTTTCAGCTCCATTTCCCTAAGAAGTGGAATTAACATTGTCACAGCCCTGTGATGGGAAAGCACCATAAACAACTTTCAGGTTAATCTTTATGAGATACAAATACAAGTTCGAAATACTCCCTGAGATTTGTTTTTTTTTTTTTTGGAAATGATATGGGTGATGGGTGCTGTAACTGAGTACTCCTTCTTAGTGCACCTGTTGCAGTACACAACAACCTTTGTTTGACCTTAATTCACACACATCTATCTAGCATCATGGATCATACTATGTGTCATATTTGTAGTGTTACATTCCCAACTTCAGCTTTACCATACAACTTCCTTAGACATACGTAAGAAGTCAAACAGGAAAGAGTATAAACTATATGTAGCACTAAACAGAGATGAACAAGGAGGACACGGATCTCCTGGCCAGTGTCCTCAGCTACCCTATAATAGCTATGCTGTGAAAACTACTCTAGAGAAAGATGACAATTCCTAGTATCGAGCCATCAAGGTTAAAGCTCCAGGTAATGACTTCTCTGGTGGAACTCATACAGATAAGAAATTGAATGAGAGTATAAGGGAGTGACTTAAGAAGGGAAAGTATATTATTCAAGGTGGATATGAATTTGCCAGAAGTAGACTGGGTGATACTAACTTCCAGGGTAGGCAGGGATAAGGAAATGACTGAGCTGAAGCCATCTCTTGCAAGAACCACATCAGAAAAAACAGGATTCTGAATATGATCATAACTAAATCAGGTGAGATATTTATGACCAGAAGAAGGCACCATTATGATAAAGCCAAGTGGTTTAGAATGGGGGGAAGGAATACAAACACAAACATGATATGGTAATTTGGGAAAGGGGATTAGGACATTGGGCTGAAAAAGGTCAAAGATTAGTTAGAAGACTGGAAGCAAACTTAAGGAGTAAACAGTCTATGAGAAGAGGGCAACCTTTGTGGTGGCGGAGTTTTTTTGGTTTTTGTGATAGTTTTATATCCTCATTGAGGTCATTTGTTTAGTCTAGAATGGAGTTCGTAGAGCTACAGAAAAGGGTGTGAGGAAGAGGTAAAAGGTACAAAAGGCAAGTCCAATGTGACTACATAGGAATGTGGAACTACCAGTTAGCACAAAAGCCAGAGTTCACAAGAGGTCAAAAGGAAGAGTGGAGATGTAATAGAGGCAGTATAAGAAGGCTGTCAAAAGAGCAACAAGGGTGGTGAGTGGAGCAAAGCATAGGCAGAAGGGAAGATGTCAGAAGGGTCAGGAAGGAGAAAGACAGATTTTGGTGTATACAGCAAAAGGAGGGACAGAACTGGTCAGTCTGAAAAGCACAGGAACTACATCTCAAAAGATTTGGAAAAATTAGAATAATGATGACTACTTTGCTTAAATGTTCATTAATGAATGTAAGAGAATGGTGTTCCGCTGAAAAGGAGACAGAACAGAGTGGGGACAAAAGCAGACAGAGAAGAGGAGAGAGAGAGGATGTGGAAAGGGAAATGGCTGCCTCTACAGAAGTTAAAGCACAAGGATCACATGAGATACTTCCCATAATCCTCTACAATCTGGTCACTGAGGTACAAGGTCCACTGACAGGCATCTTCAGCAGATCATTAGCAGCATGGAAGTATTTCAGGACTGCAGGACAGCAAATATACTACCTATCTACAAGGCAGGCAGGAAATCCAAGAAATAGCATGACTGACAGCTAAACAGCAGCAGCAATGAGGAAAATAATGGGAAGAACGTAGAGAGCAAGGCCAGTTCGTTTCATAGTGGACAACAATTTTCTCAGTAACAATCAATATGATTGATGGCACACTTATGCAACCAGCTTATTGTACATTTTTTTATATTTTTTCCCTAACAGTTTTGTTTGTTTTTCAATTGAATTATACAGATTATAGGTCACATTAATGGTGGGAAACGTTTTGAAATGATTTATTGTGGTCTCATTTTTTTACATCACAAAAACCTGGCATTTTAACAGGGGTGTGTACACTTTTTATATCCACTGTATAATGCTACAGAGAACATCACTGTAAAACTATATGATGACCCAAAAAATTATCAGTACTGGCTATGACACTGTTTCTTCTTAACACTCCACTTTTCAAACTATTTAAGGCAAACTACAGTCTTCCCACAACAAAACAAATCACACTGGAATCACCCCTTATAAGCTCATAATTCAAGAAGGAATCAGACTGCAGACACCCCTTACACCTTACCAGCAACTGAGAAAAAGTACAGTTGTGTACCTACCATAAATGTAGATGTTCGAGTGTATTCACTGTTACAATCATTACACTTGGGTTATCCTGCTGGCAGGCTACCCGCAGTCGGCCTGAATCCCAAAGTCCTGGTCCAGTGTCGGTTGCTGTCGCCTCTTCCCTGACGTCAGTGCACCAGGGGTATATAAGATGCAGCCGACGCCATTTTCTTCAGTTTTTCTTGCCCCAGATGTCAGGTTCCCCCAAAAGGGTAGGCTATAAACATTGCTTATAAAAAACATACAGTAAAATAAACAATACCTTCATCTACAAGCAAATACACCGCATAGGTTGTATAGAATAGAGAAGTACAGATAAGTCCCAGCAAAGAAAGGGGGATGGTGGGTGGGTAACCTGGACTGCAACAGTGAATACACTCGAACATCTACATTTATGGTAGGTACACAACTGTACTATGTTCATTGTGTTTCACTGTTGCAGTCATTACACTTGGGTTGAATCCCAAAACTGAGGTTCAGCGGCTGGGTCTAAATAGAATTAGGAGTGGCTATAAGGCCCTGCAGAACTGCAGTGGCAAAGCCTGCTCTGGATTAGAGTAAAGAGGTAAGTGGTAGTGCTTACTAAAAGTGTGCACTGAAGTCCAAATTGCAGCCTCCAAAATATCTTTGGTTGGTACTCCTCTGAGGAAGGATGCTGAGGTGGCTGCTGCTCTGGTAGAATGTGGTCTAATGCCCTTAGGCACTGATTTGCCATGTTGTGAATAGCAGAAACGAATGCAGTGTCCTTTCCATTTTGAAACAGTCTGCTTTAAGATAGCTTTTCCTTGTGATCCTGCAGTATATGCCACTAAACGTTGCTCAGTCTTTCTGAAAGCTTTAGTTTTGTCCAAGCAGAAGCGTAGCTGCCTGTGTATGTCCAAAGAATGCAGAAGTCTCTCCCCTTTATTCTGTGGGTTTGGATAAAAAGTAGGCAAATGAATGGTTTGGTTAAGAGCCACACTGGATACTACCTTAGGCATAAAAGTTGGGTTTATCCTTAGAGAAACCCTGTCCGGTTGGAAGATAATAAAAGGTTCCACAGCCATTAATGCCTGTAATTCTGAGACTCTTCTTGCGGAAGTTATTGCTAGGAGCAGAGCTGTTTTCCATGATAAGAATTTTATCTCAGCTGTATTGGCTGGCTCAAAAAGAGGCAGTGTGAGTTTTTCCAAGACAAAATTGAGGTCCCATGCAGGTATTGGTGCTCTCCTTGGAGGTCTTATGTTTCTGGCCCCCCTGAGGTACTGCCTAAGCAATGGATGTGAAAAAACAGGTGGGTCTGTATTGTAATGAGCTGAAATGGCAGAGACATGGATCTTAATTGATGAGAAGGATAGGCCTTTGTCCAGCATCTCAGTTAGATATTGTAAAATCTGAGGAATATTTGGAACAAGCATGTCAAATCCGTATGCCTGGTTCCAAGCACGGAATATCTTCCATTTTTCTGCATTAGATTTTCTGGTGCTGCGCCTCCTGGCCTCCAAAATAACATCCATAACCGCTTTAGAGAGAGGTGTATTCTGAATGGTTACACTATCCGCCATGCAGCAAGATTTAGGGTTCTGAGTTGGCTGTGCAGGATCTGATCTACATTTATGGTAGGTACACAACTGTACTAAGTTCATCGTGTTTCACTGTTGCAGTCATTACACTTGGGTTGAATCCCAAAGCTGAGGTTGGGCTGTTTTCCATGATAAGAATTTTATCTCAGCTGTACTGGCTGGCTCAAAAGGAGGCATTGTGAGCTTTTCCAAGACAAAGTTGAGGTCCCATGTAGGTATCGGTGCACTCCTTGGGGGTCTTACGTTTTTGGCCCCTTTGAGGTACTGCCTTAGCAGTGGATGTGAAAAAATAGGAAGTTCCGTATTGTAATGAGCTGAAATGGCAAAGGCATGAATCTTAATTGATGAGAAAGATAGGCCTTTGCCCAGCATCTCAGTTAGGTATTGTAAAATCTGAGGACTATTTGGAACAAGCGGTTCAATTCCTTGTGCCTGATTCCAAGCAGAGAATCTCTTCCATTTTTCTGCATAAGATTTTCTGGTGCTGGGTCTCCTGGCTTCCAAAATGACATCCATAACTGCTTTAGAGAGAGGTGTGTTCTGAGTGGTTATATTATTCGCCATGCAGCCAGATTTAAGGTTCTGAGTTGGCTGTGCAGGATCTGATTGTTTTGTTGGGTCAGAAGATGAGGAATTTGAGGTAAAGTCCAGGCTGGGCCTTGAGACAAGCTCTTTAGGATTGGGTACCAGTGCTGGCGTGGCCAGTCTGGGGCAATCAGAATCATTTTTGGCTTCTCTTGTCTGACCTTTAGGAGTACCTTGGGGAGGAGAGGCAGTGGAGGAAAGGCATAAACTGTCAGGGTTTTCCCAGCTGAATGATAGAGCAGCCACCTTCCATGCTTGTGTGTGATAAGTCCTTGTGCAGAATCTCTGTAGTTGGCAGCTGTGAGGGGAGGCAAATAGATCTATGTCTGGGCATCCCCATTTCCTTGTTATCATGCTGAAGACTTGTGGATCTAGTTTCCACTCGTGAGGGTCCATGAGGTTTCTGCTTAGTTCATCTGCCAGAGTATTTGTCTTTCCTGACAGGAATTGTGCCTGCAGATGTACTTGATAGGTCAATGCTGTGTTCCACAAAGTCATGGCTTGCCTGCAGAAGGGGTAGGAATGTGTGCCCCCTTGCTTGTTTATGTACCACATGACTGTAGTATTGTCCGTCTTTAGCAATAGTTGTCCTGGATGGAGTAGGTCCTTAAAGGCTGCCAGGGCATTTTCTACAGCTAGCATCTTTTTTTGATTGATATGAAGATGCATTTGGCTTGCAGGCCACGTGCCCTGAATACATTTTCCTGCCATGTGTGCCCCCCAGGCATAATCCAATGCATCTGTTGTTAGTGTCTGCCTGGCTGTGGGTAAAGTGAATGGCTGTCCCTTGTGGTAACAGGCCAGTGCCCACCATCAAAACTCTTATTGCAGGCAGGGAATGAGAGTAATTATTGTTTTCAGGCTGTGGCAATGTTGAGTCCAAACACTTTTTAGATACCATTGTAGCTTCCTCATATGCAGTCTTGCATATAGAATTAGCAGTATGCAGGATGCCATGAAGCCCAAAGCCTGCAGAATTTTTCTTGTAGGTAACTGGGTCTTTGTTGCCACCATTTGGAAGTAATGAGTCAGTTGCCTTTCTTTGTCTGTTGTGAGATAAGCCATCTGGGCAGTTGTATTTAAGCTTGCACCCAGGAATTTAATCTCTTGAGAGGGCACTAGTTTTGATTTCTTTTCGTTTACTGTGTACCCTAGGCAAATTAGTAATCTTTTTACAAACGCCAGATGCTTTAGTAGAATGTTCTTGCTCTCTGCTTGAATAAGGCAGTCATCCAAGTAGGGATATATTTGAATTCCTTTTTGTTTGTAAAATGAAATTACTGGTGCCAGGCATTTTGTGAAGACCCTGGGCGCAGTAGATAAGCCAAAGGGCAGTGCAGAGAATTGGTAGTGCATTGAGCCAGCTATGAATCTGAGGTATCTTCTGCAAGATTCTCTGATTGGGACATGCAGGTTTGCCTCTTTGAGGTCCAAAGTAACGAGCCAAACCTTCTTGCCCAGCATGGGTAGAAGTTGCTGCAGTGTCAACATTTTGAATTTTGGAACGTCCAGGAACGTATTTAGAGTAGACAAGTCCAGTACTGGTCTCCAAGCTTTGTCCTTTCTGGGTACCAAGAAAAGTCTTGAGTAAAATCCTTGCCCCTGCTCTTGTTGTGGTACTCTTTGAATAGCCCTCGTGTCCATGAGAGAAGAAATTTGCTTTTGAATCTCTGCCCATTGATTGTGCGGCAGGTCTGGCATACCTTTTGCCCTTGGGAGGGTGTGAAAGTGGAACCTGTAATCCTGAGAAACAATGTTCAGTACCCATTTGTCCTGGGTGATCATGTGCCAATTTTCCGAGAAAAGTGCTAGTTTTCCCCCTAAGGGTGCTGCCAAAAGGTAAGTGCTTGGCATTGGCAGGGGAAGTCATTGGGACTGTTTCCTATATGGTTGTGATTTGTCTTCTCCGCCTTTGGAGGCTGAAGTACCCCATTGTTTAAGCCTGTATGAGCCTTGGGGCTGAGATCTGCCTCTAGGGCATCTGTATCTGCCTCTTTGTGGCCTGTCTGACACTGGAAAGGACCAATTTTTAGAAGGCCAGTTCCTGATAAATCTGGGTGGCTGAACCTGTAAGAAATCCTTTACAATGTCTGCATTGATTTTGCTTTATCCTCCATTTTCTTTAACATCTCTTCTGCCTTAACACCAAACAAGGTATCATGCTGTAATGGAGCATCCAATAATTTTGCTTTAACATGATCAGGCAGACTCTGTTCCTTTAACCAAGCATGCCTTCGAATGACAGAGCCTGTAACTGTGGCCCTGCAAGAAGCCTCTAGTGAATCAAAACCACATTGCAAAGTATGCTTTCTCACTTGTTCAGCTGCATGCAATAAATCCTGCATTTCCTTGTTTTCAGGACATTCAGAGTTAGTCAGCATTTTCTGTTTTAGCAGAGACATTAGGTATTGCTGATATTTAAGCATGTGAAACTGGCAGTTTAAAGCCCTTACAGCTAAAGTAGCAGAGGTGTAAACTTTTTCCCCCATCTGTCCAGTGCTCTAGAATCCCAATCAGAGGGAACAGGGTTTTTTGCATTGGAAGCCTTGACCCCTTTGGGACCCTGAGATATAGTTTCTGGATCAGCAGCAGGGTTTTTATGAAGAAATTTATGTGAGTCTGGAACCCTGTAGTACCTATCTGGCTTAACTGGTGCAGGGGGTAAAGAATTAGGAGACAGAATGGACTCAGAAAATACATCATCTGCAATGTCTAGCACAGGAGGAATAGCAAGAGGTCTGTGTTGAGGCAATAAAAGAAAGTCTCTGAGCCTTTTCTTGGATTCTGAGTAATCCTGGCTATCCCAGTGGAAATGCTCCATCATGGCGTGCAGGGTTTCCTCAAAAGAGTAGTCCTCAGAAGGAGAGGCTGAAGGGATAGATTCTTCAGCATCAGAGTCCTCATAGGGAGGAAGAGAATATCCCTGTTCTGAAGAGGAATCAGAAGAAATAGAAACCTGGTCAGAGGAGTCATAGTCAGTGTCTTGCCTAGGCCTTTTATCAGGAGGGGGATGGGAACCCCTGATCAAAGTAATTAGGTCTTCGGCCATTTTAAGCATCTGTTTCTTAGGCATGGATGACTGTCCAGGAGAATGCTGTACTTGTTTCTTTGTCTTTAAAGGTGTTTTAGACTTTGCCTTGGCTGCTGAAGTGGTCTTGATAGTAAGTTGTGTAGGTCTGAAAACACCCTCAAAATCCGATGTCTGCAAAGCGGCTCTGGACCCATCTGAGGGAATAGTTTCCGTAGGCCCAGTACCTTGAGTTTCCAGAGGCCTAGTTGTCTCCACGTGGGAGTCGGAGGCGGCCTGTGGCTCTGAGGTAGCGGGTGTCAGGGGCTGCAAAAGCGCCTCACTGAGAACCGGCGACTGGCCTAGAAGAGGCTTCGTCGTCGATTTTGGACCTCGGATGCCTGTCCTTTTCTTTATCCTTGTGCTTTTTATGAACTCCGGTCGTCGGTTGCTCCGACGGCATTATATAGTTAAACCTTAGGCCAAAGTAATGTAAAGCAAAATCGAACCAATGCTTAATAGTGCGTTGGTTAAATCTAGCACAAAACCGACAACTAGCAACGTCATGGTCAGGGCAGAGGCAAGGAATACAGTAAGAATGAAAATCCTTATGAGGTATTTGCTTCCCACAAGAATTACAATTGTTAACTTTTACTGACATCGGTCTGGAGCAAGAAAAAGTTTCCCCAATGGGGTACTTAGCTTTATTGAAGACTTCGGATCTGAAATTCAATTTCGAAAATCTCAGGAGTCGGCCGACCGGCACTTGCGAACTGCTTTTGTTTAGGGCACTGCGTGGCAAGAAAAACTGAAGAAAATGGCGTCGGCTGCATCTTATATACCCCTGGCGCACTGATGTCAGGGAAGAGGCGACAGCAACCAACACTGGACCAGGACTTTGGAATTCAGGCCAACTGCAGGTAGCCTGCCAACAGGATAACCCAAGTGTAATGACTGCAATAGCGAAACACGATGAACATCCTTTAAAATTCCCCTGCCTCTTGGAATATACTACCCCCAAAAATACAAATGCCAAATAAGCTAAATTCCCTGTAAACTAATCTGGCAGTCAAACACGTGTAGCTACTTTATTGCTCTTGGCTAATGTAATCATTACAGCACATATTCTGAGGCCATCTAATCCGGCTTCACTGTGATACAAAGCAACATCACACAGACCAGCTAATTTAATGCTTATAAAGATATAAATAATGTAAAAACTCAATGCCTTATTGTTACAGGCTTTTAAATCATAGCCATGTTAAAAAACTGTATTCATATTTAGTTATTTGCTTTAATAAATTTAAACGTCATTATAATGTACATGTTAATGACTGAGCTTCTCAAACACCCATTTGTAATTTCTATGAAACTGTGTACAGTTATGTCCTCTTCTTTGTATTATGGTATTTTTAACAGCCAGATAACCTTTTTATACTTTGTGTCAGATGTCTTTGTCTATTATTGTTGTCATGGCTGAAAATGTTCCTTGTGACAGTTTATTTAAATAAATAAATAAGCTAAGAACCACAATGATTTGTCTATTGAGTTGAAAGCACTCAACCTGATGTTTAGTAAATCTGTGTGAAAGTACTTTACCTCGTATTTTTGTAGTGATTTTCCTGGCCATTGTAATGTTGAGTGCAGTGGGATTTTTGCTGTGGTTCTTGATTTGTTTGTATTACTGCCAGCAGACATGCCTGCACCTTGTGGTTACTGAATAAATAAGCTCTATACGGATATCTCCATTATGATGTAGAAAAGCCTCCTTCCACATTTCAGAACCAGTCCTTGAAGGATGACAAGGGTGGACCAATGACTGAGATCCCTTGCAGAGTAAGCTGTCTGAGGAAGCAGAAGCAAGGCTTGGTCTCTCGCAGCTGTTCATATCATTCCTGCTTCATTCACAAAGCTATAACATGTACAGAAGATCAGCATCTTTCCGAGATTTGCTAATGCTTTTTTACCACTTTTAGTTCTCCTTCAACATGATTCTCTGACAAGTTTTTGTCTTGTGTTTTTATTTCCACACTTTTTTCTTCAACATGATCCTCTGAAACTTTTTTCTTGTTGTTTTTATATATATATATATATATATATATATATATATATATATTTTTTTTTTTTTTTAAGTTTTTCTTCAACAAGATCTCTGAGAAGTTCTTTGCCTGCATTTTATTTTACACATTTCATTTTACTTCAAATATGATCCTCTGAAAATTTTTTTATGTCTTTTCTTTTAAGACTTTTGAGTTTTCTTTTAACACTGTCCTTTTAAAAATATGTTTTTGTTTTTACCCTTTTTACTTCTTCAAGTCAGTCTTGAGAAGTATATTTTTTGTTCAAGTTTTTTTCCTCTGAGGTCTGCAGCCCACTTACATATATATATATATATATATATATATATATATATATATATATACATGTGTGTGTGTGTGTGTGTGTGTGTGTAGAGAGAGAGAGAGAGAGAGACACTAAGTCACTGTTTTTCACTGAATTATTGTGATTTGTCTTCACTACAATCTGCCAAAAAAGATTTTTATAGTACATTTAAATTTTCTTTTAAGATAAATAAAGCAAACTGTAAGGTTTTGTTAAGTATACAAACCTGAGTTCTGGACTTTTTGGACACTTCTGCTAAGATGTTATTGTTAAAAGTGAATACAAGAATTCATCCCACTCATATGTAAATGACACTTGGCATTTCAAAGAGATGGCAAGGCAGTTGAAAGTTATTTTCAGCATTTCAGTCTGTGAAAGTTTCTACACTTACATGAATAAAGCTTTGCGTTTTCCAAAAATGAGAATAATTACTAATTTGTTTATGGAGTGCTACAGCGAAGCTCACCATGTATATCATATTAAGGGTTCTTTAACGTCTAATTTTTGGAAAAGAAAGTTTCACTTTGCATATAAGTGTATGCTTTACGGCACTTTACTGACCTCCATAAGACAGTCTCAGAATGTAAAACGCAAAGCATTGAAGACGTTGTAAAAGTATAATAATCATTCTTCTGGCTGCTGTACCATTGGAACCTCAAGAAAGGAGGGCTTTTAGTAGCAGAAAGCAAAGTTTAAGGTCCTCTGAGAGAGTTTCATTTTTCGAGGTCCAGACAGCTCAGTTGGTAAAGCTGGGTGGGTTGGGAGGGTGGCCTAATGGTTAAGGTGTTTGCCTTACAAACACAAGGTGCAGCGTTTGAGTCTCACAAGGGATAATTGGCTAGGCTTACAATGACTCGCAAGGGTAGTTAACCTAGTACTAACCTATGAACCTATAATCAGCCTTTTAATCCGATGGTCCAATGTTCAAGTCCCTGTTCGGGCATGTGTTTCATTAGTTGCTTGCAAATTATGTATGATCTTGCCCTTATTTCACATGTGAATATTGCACAATAATCTGCAAGAGTGAAAACTAAAGAAAGTGCTGACCAGCCTATGTTATGCATCCGAAAACAAATTCCATTTTGTAATGACATAAAATTTGAACAGTAGAATAATGGTGGGACCTGCAGGGCATGTGACAGGGCAAAAATGCGAAATGAAGCAAATGAAAAGTAATGAGTTCTTGGGCTTGATTTGTGATTTAAAGAGGAAAAGATAACTATGTTGATTGACTAACTGAATGATTGAGGTTTCCTGTAAGTGTTCATCTCAGTGGCACATAAATGGCACATATGCCCATAACACCTACTAAACATGTTCATAAAATACAAAAACAACAATATGAAGGCACAAAAATGCGCACATAAAGACATGGGATAGTATACTATGAATCTCTTCTTGAAAGAATATCCGGACAGCAAAGTCTTGTGCCCTTCTTTTCTGCCTTCCTTCCTTCCTTATTAATCTGCTTACCGAGTACTGATTCTGAAACATATTTGACTTCACTCGGACACAAAGAAAGAACAAAATCTACATTACTTACAGAGCTGATATAACCTATTACTATGCTTCAAACAGAAAAAGATCTACCAAGGAACTGGGAGGTCACTCACATGGCTTAATTATCTACAGCGTTATTCATCATCATCATCATCTGCAGCATACTCACGATCATTTTTTGGTCACACTGTTAGGACTGGGTCAACACTGACAGTTCAGATGAATGCTTAAGAATGCTTCCAGCTTTAAAGCTACTAATAAGAAATTTCCTGAATGCAGTGGGAATTTAGGAGATAATCACTGCTTAATGTTATGGGAAGAAGTGGTTCATTTTTACTTCCTCCTAGAAAAAAGTGCCTTTCTAACAGTGTTTTGCTTTCATGAGCTATAGTGTTCTTCTAAAAACTATTTCTGAAATATGCTAAGGAACTTAAGTTTAACCATATCTTTGAATTTTTGTACACGACTGGGCTCAGTTATTTCCTCACGTATGACAAACAGCAAATATATTACAGGATGGCTGTAACATACTGAGAACTACTAATGGTGTATGAAACCTCCATCTGTATGCTAAATACGTCATTGTTTAAACATGTTGTGAATGAGTCATGCATTCCTGTTTTAACATACTAGGCAAGACATTTTAATAGTGCCAACTATGTAACGACTTCTTTATTTGTTCATACTTTCATGTGTTACTTTTAGATCTTGATAGAAAATTTCAATGTCTTAATTGGTTCAAAAGCTTTAATAGGTAATCCAAGTTACCTGCCACCTAGCAATGTGTGTGTGTACATCATGGTAGGTTACAAACTTCTAGAAAGCTCAGTAAAGAGACAAGAAAAGAGGGGAAGACAGGAGAGCTTGAGCTGAATACCAATTCCAAGTCATTACAGTGGAGTCTTTATTGTAAAAAAACGTGCTAGCTAGGCATACCAACTGAAAATATGACATACTAGTACTTTATCCAGTTATGGGTTGTGTGTGGTCAGAGAATAATCTGGCAAACAGCTATCACATTAATCCCAGCTCTATGGTATACAGGGATGAAGCCCTGGCTGTAACCCTGATAAAAATATCCCAGACAGCTGTCTTAACTGTGGCCCTTATGATCAGTTTGGGATGTACCTGCCCAAGTACCTGGCAGAATCTCAAGTGTGGAAGTGCTTGCCTACAAAAAGCAAAAGGCCTTCCGGGGGGGGGGGGGCACACTATTCTTGAAAGTGAGAAATGTGTCTTCTCAATAGCCTACAACATGCTTACCCATATTTCCAGATTTTTATACATTGCCTAGATTTTTGCCTCATTATTTTTGGTCTGTTCCTCATAAAATGTGTGATTTCCTGGCAAATCATTGAACATTGAAGTCACTAAATAATACAGACATTTGAGCTTCTACTTCATATCACTCAGAAAATGGATGTTACTGCAAAAATGTAATTCTATCAACTTTCTAAGTTTATAAAAGCAACATTTAAAATCTGTCCCTGATTTTGGACCTTTGCCCACCAACCGAATTATTTTTGGTCTTTGTCTAGAAAAATGTTGCACTAAGAGGCTGAGACAAATGTGCTCATCTCGTGGGTGATTGGGGGCATACTCAGGGGTAACAATAGCGAAAACCCTTCTGATGGCTATCTGAATGATGAGCCACACTCTTGCCACATTTCCCGAAAAGAATGTGTGATCTGGATTGTAGGAAACATTTCTTGTGTTGCCTGTCAAAAAGGGGCAAAAAAAACGTCCAAAAAATTCAAAACATTTTTGTCAGTCTTTCATACTGCACCTGGAAATTTACAATACAACTATACTGTGTACCATCCATGCAATCTCTGCATGTTAGTATGGTCAGTAAGTTACCACTGCTGTTCTCTCAGCCTTAACATTGGTAAGGGTTTAAAAGCTCCTTCATCTTGGGTAACTGCATCTTTATTAGTAGTAGGTGTCCTCAAATGAAACCCACTGTTTAGTCTTATGTGATTATCTACACATTATATGTTAGTAGTTATAGCCTTCCTCAGTCACCCACACAGCCTCATTGTATTTACTTAATTATACACATTTGTTCATTTGGAATATCTAGCCAAGAAATTCCCATTTTCACCTTTCTGGGGTGAAAGGCTACAGAAACAGCACATGATGAAGTCATTTCACATCATCAACAATAGCAGAGTATTATGACAACATGCTTCAGAACAGTGTGAAGTTAGACAATAATACACAACTTGTAAACACAAGGACTACTTGTCTCTGATCATAAAGGTCACCTGAAACAAATAGACAAATCTGTTGGCTTTCCAGAAGTGAATAATTAACTGTGACATAGAAGTGTAATACCTATATGCACGGAAACACATTAATATTCACATTACACATTTAACCAT
Organism: Protopterus annectens; assembly: GCF_019279795.1. Taxonomy (NCBI): domain Eukaryota; kingdom Metazoa; phylum Chordata; order Ceratodontiformes; family Protopteridae; genus Protopterus; species Protopterus annectens. Next base: position 469,681,830 of record NC_056738.1, on the reverse strand, counting down.
GACTGATCCAGCTAGTACCTAATTGTCTGTCAGATACTGATGGCTTCTCTGTAGAAATCACAGCATTTATACAACAACTTCCAGAAGGCACCCCGCAAAGACAGACAAAACTAGAGCAAATAGAGAGCTAGTTATTAGCAGGTCAGTGTGAAACTCTTAACTGTAAGGTTGTGGAATTGAAATGCACTCTTTTCTACTCCATCCCAAAGCCATCGATCAGCATGGACACTCCAATATCCATCTTACCTTTTTCTTCCACAGGGTGAGAGTTGGCAACTGAAAACTAAGTGACAGCATGCTATGGGGAATATAGTTTTTATTTGTGTCCCACCTGCTCTCCATTTCCTGAAGCTAGTATGCATGAATGTCAGTATGGGGAGTACAGATGTATCCATGTGCAGATTCCTGAAGAAGCCCCCATGAGGGAGAGACAATCATATTGCAGAATGTTAGTCTATAAGAGACAGGATGTTATGCAGCATGAAAGCACTGACCTTAACTTTGACAAAGGAGATTTGGCAACCTATTGCTTGATTCTCCCATAGTCCACAACCCTCAGTCTCGCAACTGGGGTATCAACTGTAACAAAGGTGACTGACATAGATGGGAATTCAGTCACTGCCCCATCAAATTGGGGACTAAACTACAGAAATGGAAGATAATACTAGCTGCACTGCTCAAGTAATTTTATAGTTTATTTATTTTTTTTTTCTGAAGAGCTGATTATTACACCTCTTTTCTTTGACTTGAACATCAGGTTAAAGTTGACACTTGATAACAAGCCTGTATTAATTTTCCACAGTATAAACATTACAAGTGTTCCTGGATTAAGGTAACCTATTCAAACAAGTGCCTGCAGGGTCAAATACTTTGCGTGTGTGTGTGTGTGTGTGTGTATGTGTGCATGTGCACGCATGCGCGTGTGTGTGTGTGTGTGTGTGTGTGTGTAGTTTCTACATTATGGATATTTTAGTTATAGCACAGTCCTTAACTATTACATCATTAGTTTCAAAGAACCTCACATGCCTAAAAACCTGAATGTACAACACACTATTGATGATAGATATATATTAAGATATAAAAATTAAATTCTACATAATGGCCTTAACTTACAATGCAGTTTACTATACCTTTCCCTAAATCCAGCTGAATTTAGAAAGTTCTCTTTTTTCTGTGTGCAGCTATACAGAAGTTTTGACGTGTTCAGTCATCAAAAGAAGCTATGCTGAAACATGCCCCTGGATTTAATGCTAACAAGTCTTTCAACTGGAACACATTACTTGGAAATGGGAAAGCAAGTCTTAAATGCCAAACAAAAATATAGGGGAACAGACTAAAACGTAATTAATAATGGTTCTGCAAACAGACTGTCAGACATGAAGGCTAGAAAACAGTTAAGGATCTGCCTATTATTTTTCATGTCTGCACATGAAAGACAGTTTGAGTAAGAAAGTCGAACTATGTAAATTGGGAAAATAACTCACTGACTTCTAAAGCTGAATGAATTGCAAACAGATGCAACCTGTTGCAACATAAAGACATAACAGTATAAACTGCAGAAATGCCATATGCTCTTTATAAGTATGTAGAGCAGTATATAAGCATTTCATACCTCTCTGTACCACCTCCACTGCTGTTCTTTAAAGATGTCAGGAAATGGTTATCAGTCACGGTGAACAACACATGACCAAAGGGCTGCTCAAATGCCTCCTTGGTGCAAATATGTACTAAACTATTACAGCTGATGGCTGCCAAGCACATTCCAAGGCCTATATATGGCATGCTGCATTCAGTTACAGAATCTTAAAGAATGTGTGGGCAACACTGAACACAGATTTTGCTTTAACATCACATGTTCTTTGTCCATTACAAATCAACACTCCTTAATCCTATCATGGCCGCAATCCTCTAATCTCTATCCCCTGGAAGTAACTCTGAAGCCTGGCTCTGAGGCAAAGAAGGATAAAGCCCTGACTATAGCCCAGATGACCTGAGTTTTATTAGCACCTTGGGTGTTTGAACAGCCAAGCGGGAGATAAAAATGAGGGTCTGGCACATGCTCGCCTATCTTACAGGTAGGGGAGAGAAGGGGTTCTATTTGGCTGATCACCACCATGCAACTGAATATACTAGACATTTTTGCATTAGGGTGTCAGGATTGTGTGTGTGTGTGTGTGTGTGTGTGTGTGTGTGTGTGTGTGTGTGTGTGTGTGTGTGTGTGTGCGTGTGTGTGTGTGCGCGCATGTGCAAGCACGTATGTGTGTGTGCAAACGTTTTTGTAGGTTAGGGTTATGGTAGGGGGCATTTTTTTTGTCATGCATGTTTGATTTTGTATGTGATGTGCATCTGAGTGTCTCATGTAGTGGTGTCACATCTATGACACCTTTGGGTGCTGGACAGAACAGGAAATGTACATGTCAAAGGACACCTCCTACCTATGAAGTTAGCAAAATAAAGGAAGTAAATGCTTAGCTTATAAAACCACACACATATCACCAGTGTCTCACAAGGATGAGAAACAACACATCTAACACACCAGGTGGAGATGTACACATACCCCAGGAATATGGTGACAGAGGAGGCAACTTGCTGGAACACCAATTGAGTCTGTGCTGTACTATATACAATTTGAATAATAAGGAGACTTCTGTGATGCAGGGAAGGTGTATGTATGTATGTCTGTGTGTACATACTTACAGATGTGTGCGTGTGTGTGTGTGTGTGTGTGTGTGTGTGTGTGTGTGTGTGTGTGTGTGTGTGTGTACATATACATGTATACACAACTCTGTCTCGGGCATTAACTGATCAAGCACAAATGCTTGAAAACAAGCCTATTAAAAAAACACCATGTTATTTTTGAAGGGGCAAGATCCCCTGTTAATTACAAATACCAACTCCAAGTTTGCACTACAATACGGAAAGGGGAAAATTCCCAATCCCCACTGTACCACAATCTCACACAGGAAAAAAAAGGAAAAACCAGTATGTGCTATCAGCTGATTTTTGATCTCACATGCCAGCTTTCTTCCTGTGCAAAATAAACTTTCAACCACAGAACTGTCAACAATGTCCCAAATCTTTTGTCAAAAGATGGATACTTGAAAGGTAGTTTTGCATTATAAAAAGTGAAGGTAAGTAAGTCCGGATGACAATATATGTTAGCATGGAGTATGAGTGTGCAGTAATTTAATCAAATGTACTTTTGACTAAATGGAGTTTTATGTGAGTTTTTTGTGTGTGTGTGTGTGTGTGTGTGTGTGTGTGTGTGTGTGTGTGTGTGTGTGTGTGTGTAAAGGCAAAAGTTGGTTTGTGAAATCTAAGTGTCCAATTCTAATTAAAGTTTTGGATATACAGAAAGTTTCAGCAGTAGGGAATGGTAGTCTGTAAGTGTAAGTGTTTGCTAGTTAGGGTTAGAGATAGACTTGGCTAGCGAAGGACAGAGATTTTGGTTTATGCATGTGTGATATTCATAGTGTGTGTGTGTGTGTGTGTGTGTGTGTGTGTGTGTGTGTGTGTGTGTGTGTGTGTGTGAGTGGAAGGTGAGTGTGTATTTGAGATGTGAAAGCTGAAATATCTGGCTATATCAGAAGTTTTAGCATTAGAGTTTGGGAACGTGTATGTAAGTTTTTGCAGGTTAGGGTTACAGTAAGGGCTAGGACATGGGGAGAGGGTTTTGTTGTCTGCACTTGATTTAGTGTGTGGAATATGTCTAAGTGACTTGTGCACTGGTAATGCTAGTGTTACAGGACGGGCTTTTATAAGGTAAAACGCATGCTTGGGGTGAGGGGTGAGAGTTTTGGATTATGTTAGTATGCACTGGCAAGATAGTACGGTGGGGAGTGAAGAAATAGTAAAGATGTTTTCTACTTGAAGTAAAAATCCATAAATTCATTACTTACAGTCCATGACAATTAATAGGTGAGTCTAAGGTTATGAATGGCAGGGCATATTCTAGAACAGACAGAAGTGCATCCTTATGCTGTATACTGACAGCTTTATTTATTTTATTTATTTGTTTGCTTGTTTGTTAAGTCTTAAGTCAAGGAAGCCCACTGGACATACAAGTCCCTTTCTAGTGGTTAAACAGGACCAACAACTGTTTTTCTTCCCTTTAGTTCAACCTGGAGAATGGTGCATCAAAATGTACATAAAGAAAATGTGTTTTAAGTATTTCAGTGTTTCTTTTTTATATCCATTCTCCAGTGTCTTTGCACCATGTTTTGGATTACTGTAAAACCTTGAGCAATTTCTATTTCTTGAAGCATTTGCTGTATCTTACAGACAGCTATTGGCTAAATTAGTGAACACGAGAGAGTTAACTATTTCCCAGATGACTGAAACATAAGGAAAAAATAATAGTAATAAAACAGACTAACAGTATAATAATATAACTGAAAAGCCAGAAATGTTAGGTAGAGACTGCAAAATCAGTCAGCCGGATGACCAACTTCATATCAAAGCCAGAAAGTATGACCTGGAATGACAGTTTTGAGATAACATCATCAGCTACATTATCAAGTCTTTTAAGTACATCAGTCAAAAGCAGCTTTAAAATGCTAGTCTTGAAATAGTCAATAAAAGCTAAATTAGAACCACTGCTGCAAATATGATAGCCCTGACACAGATGGTAAATGAAAACAATAACTATCAGAAATCCTGTTCTAAATTAATGGACATACAGCACCATATCAAAATGCTTCACTTCTCCGAGAAGTAATATTAAGGCATCATCTCAAAGGCCTTTAAGACCAGAAACACTGCCCTCACTTCCAACTAGATGACCTGAAACTCTCTTCTCTGAGGGTGGCCACTGTAATTGCACTGTGTGGAAGTCTAGTTGTGCATGCTGGCCTACAGGTTGAGTGTCCATCATTGGAATCTGTGAGACATTCAGCTGTAGAGAAGGTAGAACCACTAGATTAGTGGCTGGCCAGTCATCACGGTCTCCTCATCCAATAATGACAGAGTCAGGACCACTGATGACACCAACAACTGTCATATATGAAGGCATAATAAACAACAGAGACACTTCAGATGTTTTCTAACTTCACCAAGGTGTTATTCCAACTGTGATTTCCAGAATAACTGTACCATGTGGCATGCAATTCACTATAGCTGTACCATGTGAAATACATTTTACTATAGCTGTACCATGTGACATACCTAACTTAACAGCATTAAAGCTATATAACCAATATAAGACAGAAACAAGAAACCTTAAATTAAAAAGTACAGTTTCAGCACATTAGCTGGCTGGACCATCTGCTGTTTACTGTTATTTGCACATACATGTATGCCATCTTCCCATTGGCTTACAATCTTGTGACACAAGAACTTGGCATTTTAGAATGACTGCTGTCTATCACAGGTAGCTTTTGTACCCTACTGCTCCCTTTATGGGTTTATGGGAAATTGTAGGGTTTGGGAAGTCCCAACAGAAAATGATTTTAGATAGGGCAATAAATGTCTTAGAGGAGACATAAAATAGGTACTGTTAGAAAAGGTAACTATTTGAAACACTGAGACTGAATGGCTGAAAGATCAGGCTTACATATACTAAGCCTGAAATTCTAATTCTCTGAATATTCCCTTTTCTCTGAGGTATGGCAATCTTGGAGTAGGCATAAGTAAGTTCAGGTGATGCAGGGAGCTTGCTAAAAGAAGTTTTAAGGACAAGAGACAATTTTTCAAGATTTGCTCTTCTCCAAGTTTTGGGTATATTTTTTTTTTTGGCTTTCAAGTGGATGTACCTCACAAGACACTTCCAACAGCTGGAAAGACCAAAAAGTACCTCACCAAGAGGATTACTGGCCTCAAACATATGTCCTATGCAGCCTGAGTGGAAAAACTCCAGCTGTACTCAGTGGCATATTGCTTACTCAGAGGTAATCTCTGCCTGACTTACAAAGCCATGTCCAACTCAGAATTGATGGACATTCTCCACCTAAAGAAAGCCAAGTCACTGCGAGCCACGTGCTCTAGTGAGCTAAACCTCACACAACAATAAATAGAACATGCTGGAGTGATAGATTCCTGTCACAGAGACTTCACATGCTTTGGAACAAAATTCCTAACTACATTAGGCAGAGGCCCTCACTAACACTCTTCAAGAGAAATCTCGACGAGTGGATGGGTAACAGAAAATACACCCCTGGGATCACTTCACTGGCTATTCTTGACACAGGCTCAGTTATTTAATCAATGGGGAGGCGAAAGCTGACACAATCTGGCTAGGCTTATAAATGCCCTCGGGCAGATAGCCTAGTAGCTACCTATAAACCTATAAACCTATAAGTGCCGACACTTCAATAAGGAGTACTAAAATAACAAATAAAAAAATGTAGCTATGGGAAAGTATTTGAGCTTAGGTGCAAATATGCTCACCTACAGAGATGGAAAGTATGAATTCTCTGTCTGAATCACAGAGGGTAGGTGGATCAACTACACCAGAGCAAGATAAGCAAAGGAAATTCTGCCCACTCTACCAAATCTGGCTCATACAACAGTCTTTCTCTCTCTCTCTCTCTCTCACACTCTCTCTGATGACTTGAGTTGTTATGCTAGATCACTGGGTTTTTACATCTCCTTAAGATAAGCAGGACCCAGGTTGAGAAGGGCATGGTAGGTAATAGTCAAGATCTTAAAGTCGCAACTTGCAGTTACTACAGCCCAATGCAGGTCTCAGCACCTCAGTTATATAACTGGTTTTGAAAACACAGAAGTCAATCATCTGGGTACAGAATTCTGCACCCAGTGGAGCTGAGGCAAGTCAGTATCTGTATGCCCAAATAATCCTACTGTGAAATGAGTGCAATGTTAACCACCCCTGCCAGTCCCAGTAATGGTATGACATGTTTGATCTTGACAATGGGATTCAAATGAATGCAAACTGTCTTGATGACAGCTGACATCTGCTACTTTAGTGTTCATAGGTTCATAGGTTGGTACTAGGCTATCGACCCTAGGGCCTATACAAGCCTAGCCATAACAATTCCCTGGATATTTCTTCCCACAATATTTACTTCTCTGGACCCCTGTCTAGCAGGGCGACTGACATGATTCCCAGGGCGAATTTCCTATCTCCCATCCAATCATCAAGGTTCCTTTTGAAGAGGGCCAAGGAGGTGCTCTGCTTGACATGTATGGGCAGTCTATTCCAGAGTATGGGGAGTCTCTGGGTCAGGAACCTATCCCTCCAACATGTTTTGTTCATTGTGATGACAAGGTTTAGATCCCCAGAGTGTGTGGCTCTGAGGGATTGGGACTTCTTTAAGTGGAGCATATCCAACAGCTCAGGGTTTGACATGGCCTTGTATGTTAAGCAGAGATCGCCTCTGAGTAGACAATATGCCACAGAGTATAGCTGGAGTTTTTTTAGACAGTCAGCATATGGCATCTGTTTTAGGTCTGTGATTCTTTTAGTGAGGTATTTCTGTGGCCTTTCCAGCTGTTGCAGATGTCTTGTGAGATACATACCAAACGGGGCATTATACTCTATAATGGGTCTAATGAGGGATGAGTACAGTGGGACAATGACCTCCTTTTTTCTGGATGAAAAGCCCTTAGTGATGAGGTGTGCCACATAGAAGGATTTCCTGACTGTTGTGGCGATGTGGTTATCGAAAGTGAGACCACTGTCCACCTGTGCCCCTAAGTCTCTCATCACACTTTCGATGTTTAGTGTACTGCCACCTATGTGGTAATTCATGGGTACATGTTTTTTTCCAAAGGGGATAACTATACATTTCTTGGCATTAAGCTTGAGACCATGGCTCTGGCACCAGGCATCTGTTTCTGTAAGGCCCTTTTGTAGAATATCCACATCATTTGGAGATTCAATAATAGTCATCTGCAAACTTTGTTAGCCAGAGTCCCTTAGTGTTGGCCTGTACTTCAGAGAAGTAGATGCCAAACAAGAGTGGTCCCAGGACTGAACCCTGAGGTACTCCACTTGTCACTTGTCTGGAGCTGGATTTGGAGTCGGCTACTTTTACAGTCTGGGTACTGTCAGTAAGCCATTTGGCGACCCATCGAGTGACGTAGGGATTTATGCCCAGCTCAGTAAGTTATCTATGATTCCAGAGTGGGGGATGGTGTCGTAGGCCTTGGCGAGGTCCAGATAGGCTGTGTGGACCGCCTTACCCTCGTCCACAGCTCTGGAGACTGATTCGAAGAAGTCAATCAGGTTCAGGAGACAAGATCGGCCCTTCACAAACCCAAACTGGGTGGTTTTTCATAAAGAACCATTCCCAGACCTCATACGTAAGACATACATTATTAAGGACGGGACACAGGAAAGGGTTAGTGGTGAACAGAAACATGGCCTCATTCTTTTTCAGGTTGTGTTTAGGGTGATGCAGCCTCAACCAATGAGCAACTGAGTCAAAACAGTCCCCAGGGATATTAAATTCAGGGACAGCACCTTAAGAAAATTGAGGTATGATTAAATATCAGAATCAGCATATGAATGACAATAAATATTTTTTTTCATAATGATTTCGTTTAGCAGCACATATACTGTGAATAAGACAGAACTTGTGAGCACTCCACACTCTAGAGAGTTAAAAATGGAGAAATTAACAACAAACATCACCACAAACCACTCAAGAGCAGTGACTGAAAAAAAGACACTAATGCCGAAAGCAGTTAATAAAGATCTTGTGATGTTTAGTAATTGACAAAGTGGACATTGTGTATCCCACATATTCAGTCACTGCAACAATACTCCATACGTCTGCATGTGTCTGCCATACAACCATGCATTATCTGACATCTTAAAATTTCTTCAGCTTCTGTATATCATTGCATTGAGGGACTTCATTCTGCAAAGTCTGTGCTGCATATATATCAAACAGCCTTCCGAAATCTGGCAGAATCCCTAATCTGTATGATCAGCCCTCTGTACTCTAAATTTCTATGTGGTGTAACAACTCCGAATTCCTGCAGACTGCTTATTTTATACTGGATCATCTCAATATCCTGTATGCAGCGTATATCCCACAATTTTTTTATTGACCTGACTGAACATGTATACATGTCCTACATATATTTCCTTACACAGGGTACAGGCACCCCATGTTTATGTAATTTTTCTCTTAAAAGTTTCTACAAGAAATGTCAGCATTTCCCAATTTAAAATTCTGCTAGTATATCATATTATTCTACAAGGAATATTTATCCACTTCATGCGTCTTCCCCTGGGATTCATTAACACCTATACTAAGTGTACATTGTTCTGAGTGAACAGACAACTCAAGCATAACTAACACCTTCTTCCTTCTAATTTTAGTTTTCCTACCTAGTTTCTTGCAGCCTTAAATATCAAGAGGACTTCATAAAGGTTGCTACAATGTTAGATTACATGTACATTCAGTCTAATCTTTCTTAGCTACTAGAAAGCACAAAAAAACGAGGTAGGGATGTTCTTGAATACAGATCGTGTACACTTAGCAAAGGCATTAATGAATCTGGCATCTTGAGTGTTTTGCACTTCCACATGAGTGCTGGTGTTTCACTTTCCCCATGTATCAGAAACTGCACGTCAATATTTACCATCAGTACTGCCTTCTCACTGTGTATCCTTGCCCAGTATTCAAAAATTAGTGGCTGACGGAGTATCTATGCCATATTATTTTCAACTAGATGTGTCAAAAAACTTGCGTCCAACATAACAAAGTTAGTGATCAAGTATATGTGCCACATTATGTCCAACTGGTCTGTCAAAAAATTCCCACATTATCAAAATCTGAACAGTCTGCAGTCTTGTATTGGTTAACTGAATTTTATTCACCTAATGATATAAACTTTGTGAGCTTTATTCAGAAATGTATTTCTCAGTTTTGGTGACTGGGGTAGCCCAGCTAGGCTATAATAGCCCCTTTTCAGTATAGGCCCAGGGAGAAAAGCTTCAGTAACAAATCAGGCAATTTTATACAAGAGAAACATATAAAGCTTAAAGTAGCAATATGGGCGTACAAAAACTGAGAGGCACCTATACTAGAAAGCCATCTGCAATCAGTAAAACACCGTCATTAAATATTAATATAAGACAATTTAACATACACATGAAGGTTTAAATAAAATTACATTAATGGGTAGGAGAAATAAGAGAGAGGTGGTGTGGAAGACAGGAGTAGATAGCAGAGCGAAGGTGATAAGAGTAGAAAGCAGAAAGTGAGTAGTGTGTAGATGATAAGAGAAAAAAAAGTTGTAGGGAAGCTGAGGTTGATGTAGAGGGCAGTGAGTAAGAGTTGGCAATTTACTGGAGGGCAAAACTTGTCAGGTGCTAAGCAAAGGCAACAGATATGACAGTAAGGGCAACGGGATAGAAGGCAGCAGGAAATTTACATTGAGAATTTTCTTTGTTGAGGTATATACAGGTAATGTAGGCATGTACGGTGTGTAAGGGTCCTGGTAGTCTAGCCAGTTGAGGTGCAAGAGCAAAGCCAAGTGTTTTCAAAGTGCTGTTTTAATAAGGTTTTGAATCTAGACACGTTGGATTGCTGCCTGGTGCTTATAGGGATATAATTCCAGATTTTGGAAGCTTAATTTCAGTACAAGGACAATGGAGTTTAGTTATGGTTAATAAGGACTTGTTCATGAATTATAGTTATCATGCAGGGAAGTAAGACTCCACTAAGGCTTGGAATATAGGACAGTTTAGAGAACTATTTTAAACAAAAGGTATGACAGGAAATACAGCAAAAAAAAGAAATGCATTGGGGGTGGAGCCTAGATGGCTAACTCAGAGCAGTAAATTTTGAGAGCTCCATAAACTAGTATAATAATATAGGAAAATTTTATTATTTTCAAGTTTAAAACATCAGAAATCTATAGAACTACTAAACTACAGAAATATCAATTTTGTTGGAGATATACAAAAATTTTCCTGTTAAGTAACCTGAAGATATATTGAGTCACTGAATATGAACAACTCAAGGAATTCTCATCCAGATGCTGCTTTGAACAAAGAAATGCAATTGATGACATCTATCTTACAGGAACCATCTTTGAAGATGGATGGCTTTAAAAATTACTTAGAAAATCTCAAAAATTAAATTCTCAAAAACAGACTGATACTCTTAAGGAACTATTACAGCAACACCATACAAAAATAACAAATATTGAGACTTCTCTAAATGACATTGAAGGGAGACTCAAAGAGGAAGAATTCCAAAAAGAATTTCTGCTTAAACAGAATACATGGCTGCTTAACAAAATAGATGACTTAGAAAGCAGGGAAATGAGAAACAACATAAGGATCTTTGGTCTGCCAGAAAACACTGAAGGAGAAGACATTATTTCATTCTTAACAACCTGGATTCCTGAATTTTTAGACTTGAAAGAGGGACTTTCATTTGGGATTCAAAGGGCGCATATAGCACTGAGGAAACTTGCTTCTAACTCAACAAATACTCCACCTAGATCCATAGTTATAAAATTTCTTTAATTTCTGGACAAGAAACTAATATTAAAATCTGCTTGGAGAAAATCACCCTTAAAATACAATCAAAGCTTGATAAGGTTTGACAATGATTATTCTTCCACAATACTAGAACAAAGGAAAAAAGTCTGGCCAATAATAAAACTGTTGAAACAAAACAACATTAAAGCACAGCTGGCCTTTCCAGCCAAGATAAAAATACTTTTTGCCAATGAGATGAGAACCTTTAATGACTTGGAAGAAGCTATTATATTCATCAAAAACAACAACATAGTGTATATCCCAGAAGAAATGGAATGGATGGCTCCTACTCTTAAAAGAATAAACAAAGACTTGGACTGATGCTAGAAAGAAGAAACAAAAAACTGATTCCAAGATAGCTGCCCCAAAAAATAACTCTTGCAACTACATCTCTCAAAGTATCAACTGATACGGTACATCACTTGTCATCTGTTTTTATTTAAAAAAGGAGGGATTCTTAAGCAACTGAGAAACAGTAATGATTTATTCAGAATGTTCATAATCCAATAATTCTTCACAAACAAAGGTAAGTCAAGATGGGTTACTATATACATTATATATAAGCCAAACAAAGCAACATATAATACAAACATAGACATTTCTATTCCCCTACTTGAACTCAGTGAATACTTATCTTGTTCATTTTTTATTGATTTTACTTATAATAATTTACGTAATTAATTAACTAATTCAACAAGGTACCATTCATCAGAGTTCAGACTCAAATGTAACAAATTAACATCATATATAATAGCAGTAACAGTAGAGTGTTTTGAAAAAAAATGCTGTCATGGAGACTAATGCCTTCTTCAGTTAAAGTATGATTTAGAAATGTTATGTACATCCTGGTTAAATAATAGTAGCAGACTCTTAGTACAAATGTCATCATTATTCTGTCTAAATATAGTTAATATCAATTATGGCAGGTATCACAGCTACAAGTGCTGCTTGATCAATCCTGATATGGTGTGCGTGGATGCAGCTGTGTCTGGCAGCTAGTATAAAAGTCATTATTATTCTGTCTAAACATAGCTAATATCAATTATGGCAGGCATCATAACTTCGGGTGCTGTTTGATCAATCCTGATATGGTGTGTGTGGATGCAGCCGTGTCTGGCGGCTAATACAAATGTCATTATTATTCTGTCTACACATAATTAATATGAATTATGGCAGGTATCATAGCTTTGAGTGCTGTTTGTATAAGCCTGACAAGATGTATGTGGATGCAGCTGTGTCTGGCAGCTGTTATATGTTGCTGTTTTCGTCTCCGGGAAGCTGTGGGTTGCGGCTTGTGATCGATGTTTACTGATGCACGTGTATTAGGAAGAGATATTTGGTGTTTTAGCCTGGATCTAGGGGAAGGGGGTGGATAGAAATGTGATTTGGGATATTTTGGCAGAGAATTATTTGTTTGTACGTCAGCTGAGTGAGAGGTGGGAGGGCTGTAGGAGTGTGTTGTCTCTTGTTGTGGAGGCTTGTTGAGAGGTTTTTTTTTTATCTGTTTGCTCTCCGTTCTTTTCCTGCGTGCTGCCTCACTGAAAGAGAGGGAATTTAGGCTTGAAGTTGCAGTGAAGTGAAGCTTTGCTTCAGGTGCATTGCTAGCCTCTGATATGCAGTACACAGACACATTAACAAAAACAGATGCTCCACGGTTGCTATGGTAACCAAGACAGAGTGATGATAATGCTTAACAGCTCTGAGGAGCCTCGAGATGATTCTCAGCAATGACGTTTTTGGTTTTAAAAAAATATATAATCAAAGGGCTGTTTTAAACCACATGTACACATACTGATAGTCTCCCAACACTTCATTTAGCTCATTAAGTTGATTCTTGATAAATAAAACCCACAAACAATAGTTATGCAATATATGATTTTAGTAAATCTAGACATAAAATATATACTTGTCTTATAAGATGAAGCAGTCCACTGAATTTAGATATTAAAGACAGGATTTAATAACATGATCTTGTGTATAATAACACTACTGTCTTAACTTGTCATGAATGGCATACACTACACTGAACATCAAGGGGAAGCATGATGATTTTCTTATATAAGTAAATATGCATAACAAGTCATATCATTGCTTTAACTTGAATTGTGGTTTTGTAACACATCTTGACCATACATAATACTTAAGCTGTTACCAAGGTAACTAATGTTTTATACATGACATCAAACTGACAAAGTTGTTCAAGGGAAACAATAGAAGCCTGGACTAGGAATGTCACAGAATGTAACAATCACATTCTGAACAAATAGTATTAAATTGACAATAATCACTCAGTTTAACCTTTGCTGATTATACAAAATAAAATGTTGCCATTTAAATCTAAAAACTTTCAGTATATGCCATAAAATGGTAATTTATGAATATGGAAAGGGAACTTGTAATCATTAATCACAATAAGTGATAAGAATTTGTTGCTTTTAACCTATAATTTCACTCATTTTATAATAAGAAATGACAGATATGAAAATCCTTACGTGTAGGAAATGGGGAGAAGAGGGATGCACTGATAATTAAAATGCAATAACTTTCATCAAAGTTTATATAAAACAAACTTGATGCTTTAAGTAAGTTAGCAACAAAGTGATTACTTAAACGCTGGTAAACAATGAAATATAACTTCTGATATATCCACTGTATTATAAACATTAGGTATAAATATTATTATCTATTTATATTAAGTAATAAGTTTTGAAAGATTTAATCAATAATGGTGAATATGTTAAATAACTTTGTGCTATAATATTTTACTGAGGTTTTATATGTGATACATCCTACTTTACTATGACTGAATTGTTTGTTATCTATCTTTCATGTAAATATTAATTGCTTATACAATAAGTAAACATTTATATTGTATTAGAATTCTGTCTAATCTACAATAGTACTATATCTGTTCAAAATAATATAAATATTTCTTATTCCTATTACAAATATTCTCCATATGATAATTCAATTTATGGAGCTCAGGTGTTCTGGATTGTCAAGGTATGAGTGATAATAGGTTCATTGGTTCATAGGCTGGTACTAAGCTATCGGCCCTAGGGCCTATACAAGCCTAGCCATAACAATTCTGTGGCTATTTCTTCACACAGTATTTACTTCCCTGAACCCCTGTCTAGTTTTATCCATCAGATTAGGAATGATTTTCATTCCATGGCTAGTGCGGATCTTAGTTTTGTTAACATTTATTAATTTAAATTTATTTCACAAAAATATTTTTAGTATGCCTGACCAAAACATTACTTTATTGGCAAACACTCAAAGTATAAAACTGATAATTTCCCTCAAACATATACTTTATAGTTATCAGAGGAAAATATTTAATAGTCACAATAAAACAAAAAATGCATAGTCTAAATAACCTACGCTGGATTTAACTTTATCATCTTTAAATACCAATGGCTTAAACAATCCTAGCAAGAGATCAAATCTACTGAAATATTTAAAACTGCACAAAGCTCAAATTGTCTTCCTTCAAGAAACTAATTTCAAAACAAATGACAATTACAAATGGAATCCTAAGGAATATATGATATTGGCGCAATCCACTTATAAGACAAAAACAAAAGGGGTAACATTTTTTTATAAGTATGAAGATAAAGAAGGCCTTCTCGCATTAGTGATAGTTAAATATAATAACAGAATATGGACCCTAGCCAGTCTATACTGGTTCCCAGGCACTGGATCAGGAACTGTTAAAAAACACTTGGATTTCATTTCCAATAATTATAAAAGCAATTTCATATTAGAAGGAGATTTTAACTGTATATTTGATATTTCTGAAACTACAAATAAAAGACCGCTGTGTACATCTGCTGTATCAAAAGCTTTAAACAAGTGGGTAGAATCATTTCATCTTGTAGATACTTTCAAATTTAAAGAAGATAAATCTTTGTTGTTTTCCCATCAAGATCACAGATTTGGTACACAAACTAGTATAGATAAAATATTTGCTGCCCATGACTTACACTCTAAAATCATTAATTTCTCAATCACTCCCTACCCCTTTTCAGACCACAATTCATTGATACTAAAACTTTAAAATGGGTACAAACCATTAATCTTTAACTCCAGAATTCCGGCATATATAACAAAAATTAAAGAGTGAAAACTGTGGTCATTATCTGAATTACAGTTCTTCTTAGATATTAATTACACCACAGAGAGGAATAAAATAATGATATGGGACTCATTAAAAGCTTGCATATATGGTAAAACCCTAACTTGGTATAAAAAAAAATTGAGACTGGGATGCTGAATTAGTAGATCTACAATCCAAATTTTTGTCAGTAAAAGCTGAAAAAATCAAAATCATCTGGAGATGAAAAAGAAAGTAGAAGTATTAAACAATGAATACAATGAAATTCTAACACATAAAACTAGTTTAGCTTTAGAAAAACTAAAAATTAATACCTTGGCCACTTCTCCCAAATAGCTACATAATTTGTCCAGAAGAATCAAAATACAATCAAAGGCCAATAACATTAAAAGTATCTTCCATGAAAAGAAATGGAAAATGTCTCGGATATAGGTGACATTCGGGATGCCTATAGAAATCACTATATGGAACATTTCCAAAAAGAAAATATACATATCAGTCAATTAAATCTAGATGAAAAATGTTCTATTATAAAAAAATACCAGAAAAAAATAAAACTAGATCTGCAAGCACCCATGTACTACAAAGAAATTACAGATACAATAAAAGTGGGTAAAAATAATAAAGCTCCAGGTATAGATGGCATAATTATGGAATATATAAACTTTTTCCTTCAAAGATACTATCCCTCTTCCATAAAACTATCAGAAACTCATTCATAAGCTTTAATACCACCCTCTTGGAGATATTGCTTAGTCACACCAATCCTAAAGGAAAAAATTCCCCATACTTCTGTACCTCATATAGACCTATATCATTATTAAATAATGGCTATAAGATATTTATGAAAATATTAACTAACAGAATGAAAATGCCACTATCCAAAACAATAAATAATGATCAAACTGGATTTATATATCATAGACATACACATGACAATATTAAAAGGAAAATTTCTCTTATAGATTATATTAGTAAAGAAAATAAACACTCATAACTGGCTTAGATATAGAGAAAGCCTTTGATTCCCTAAATTGGGACTATTTATTCAAAATTCTGGTGTTATTTGAATTTCCTCCTTCCTTTGTTCTTCTGCTGAAGAATATATATATATATATATATATATATATATATATATATATATATATATATAGACACACACACACACACACACACACACACACACACACACACACACATACACACAAATAATTTGGCGTATGTTAAGCTAGGTTCTTTCACCTCTGAATCTATACATATAACAAAGGGTACTAAACAAGGATGCCCCATGTCACCAATTCTATTTGCTTTGGCTACTGAAATATTGGCAGATTCAATATGTAACAATACAAAAATAAAAGGAGTAGATATTTATAAACAATACAATTCTAAAGAAATGTTCTTTGCTGATGACATATTATTAACATTATCCAATACAAAAGAGACATTATAAGAATTAGATATTTTAATTGACACATTTTACATTACTTCAGGACTCCATTTCAATAAATCAAAATCAAAATTTTTATTTTTAAATAAATTAAAAAATTGCAGACAAAGGGGTATCACATTACAGGGAAAAAAGCATCTACCTTAAAATGTCGAAGAATTGAGTTATGCAAGGATAATAATGAATTAGTCTCAAAAACTACAATAATATCAATACAATTAAAATCTCTGTGGAAAAGTGGAACAAAACAATAATAACATTTGAAGATAGACTACAGTTAATAAAAATGGTTTTATTACCCGAGATTCTATACATAGCTTTGGCAATACAACTGTTACCAGAAAGGAATATACTCAAAGAAATAAACTCATGCCTAATACAATTTTTATGGTTTTCCAAAAGAAACAGAATAGCTTTAATACATCATATCAGATCATGGAAACAGGGAGGATTAAACTTTCCTGATATAGAAACATATATAAAAGCATCAATATCTAAAACAATCTCAGACTGGAAAAGTCCAAATTATTCTGCAAATTGGAAATAATTACTAACTGTAATATCAGTAAATGAATTTGATTTATAAAAAACATTTCAAATAACAGATAAAAACAATTTGCCATGGCACATATTATGTATTAGTATGCAATATAACATAACTAAGCCCACTAAAATTCATATGATTAATTATTACATTGACTCATTTAGGAAAATTATACTTCTGTGGTGGTATGGCGGTAGCATTGTTACCTCACAGCAAGAGGTTCTCCCGTTTGATTCTCGGCTTGGCTTGGGAGTGCCTTCTGTGTGGAGTCTGCATGTCCTCCTCGCGGTTGGGTAGCATTTGAAAGACATGCATGCGTAAATTGGCCTTCGTTGAAGGTTGGGCATTGAGCTGGCACCTCGACATTTCGTAAAAATCTACTGCCAATCATTAGCGGACCGGAGTTCCGCTGTGGCGACCCCTTACCGGGAAAAAGCCGAAAGACAAACAACAACAACATTAATGCAAATATAGATTTAAAAATCTGGTTTGATCTTTTAACACCATTCATAGTTACAAAGATCTATCCACATAAAATATACAGAGAAATAATTAATTCCTGGGAACAGAAAGGATTTGTTTCTGGGTTTCATTGTATCAAAGAACTAAAAGTTCTGGATATGCAAACAATAGAAACAACATACAAAATTCCACAACAAGATTGGCTAATTCTGCAAAGCATTCTGATGTATTCACAAGATTTATGCTGAATAATTAGTAATTCTTCATTTAAAGAAATACCTAAACTTACGAAATACCTATATAAAATCATATACAATGATTATGACATGGGAAACAGTATTTCAAAATTTTACAAGATATTGATAAATTATAAAACAACACCCAAATCCTCATATTGGAATTATATAACAAAAGGACACTCATTACAGCTAACTGAAGAAATTAAATCAAATATTTTATTATCAATAAAACATACATCCTTTACACAACACTGGAAACTTTTTAATTGGAAATGCTTGCACAGAGCATTCTTAACTCCAGATAATATTACTAAAATTAATTCTTCCACAAAGGGAATATGTTGGAGGTGTGATCAAATACACAATGCAGATTGGAATCACATTTTTTTCGACTGTGTTAAAATTAAGCCATTTTGGAATGGTATTAAAAACTTTTTACAAGCTTTATTTAATGAATCGTTTAACTTATCTAAAGCTCTAGTATTATTAAATGTGTACGAAGGTCCTCATTTGAATGAGTCAAATACGTATCTAGTTTGGGCAATACTTGCAATCTCAAGGAAGTGTATAACAACAAGATGGAATACAAACACAATTCCGACTTTGGAAGACTTCTACAGCCTACTGAAGACCACATCATTGTTGAAAATTAAAATTAAAGAATTAAGGATTCATCCTAAGCCATTTATTAAAAATCCATGGAAAAAAGTCTTATCCGTAACTGACATTTTACAATAACTGAACAGATGCACTCTGATAACTGGATTGTTACACCTATAAAGTAAACGTATATATTGAGCTCTGTTATAGTGTCAGGTTGATGTAAATAGTGTACATAGTTATTTAAGATGTTATATACAAATATTATGGAATTTATTCAACTGTATATGAAAAATAAAACACTTTTGAGAAAAAAAAAAGAAAAGCATTTCCAACTTCAGCAGACATATAATTTACAATACTGCATGCAGAAAAAAAGCAAAGGCAACAGGTACAAGAGTCTCTAATACTTTTAAGACAACTCATATGTCATCATATGACATCTGTCTTCCATCCCTATATCAGACAGTTGCTTATTGACAGCTTGCAATATCCTATTTCCCCCATCTTTAGTGGATTCACCTGGATATCTTCATTTTCAGAGTGACTTGTTTCCTGTGTTTTATCACATAACAGATCAAAAGTCAATACTTTTTCCTTGTCAGCATTGTAAATCGTACCTGCTGCAAGCCTTGGAACATTAAAAGTCTAAGTGTGTGAAAATGAGTGAAGTCTGAAAGCGACTCAGATCTGGTTACATTACACCCATAACACATCATGCTGTAAAGACAAGCCTTCATCGATATGGTGCACATCGGAATTAAAGTACAGCAGGATATCTTTGGTTTGCACAGTGTTCTCCAATTGGACATAACCTTCATATTTTATATATATGCAATGGCAAGCAAATGCCTTCATATTTTGCTAATTACATGGCTACAAACTGATGAATGATGAAAAATAACTCATGTAAGAGCCTTAGAGTAGCTGTCTTTGGAGTGTCTGGTGGCAGTGTAACTACCTTATAGTATAGGCAGAAGGGGACATAGCTAGTAAATCTGTGCCAGCCTTTCCCAGGTGTGTGTGTGGGTGTGTGTGTGTGTGTGTGTGTGTGTGTGTGTGTGTGTGTGTGTGTGTGTGTGTGTGTGTGTGTGTGTGTGTGTGTGTGTGTGTGCGTGTGTGCGTGTGTGTGCGCGCACACAAATCAAATCTCCAAGTGTGTACGCATCAGCTGCTTGAAGCAGGGACATGAAGCACTGGTTTCACAGAGAGAGTGCTAGAGGACTTGGCATGGACACTCAGCTGAGGACTCAGTTCTTTAGCTGTGCCAGTGAGGAGTCTTACTGGGGACCTAGAGGGAGACAGAGAGAGAGAAATTCAGACTCCGAACTGAGTGTGTTCCCTGTGTGCTCTTAAGGGAAATTGTGCTTGATGCAGAGAGCTGCCTCTGGAAATATTGTATCTATTTTTGTTCCAAGTGAACGTTTTGCTCAAGTGTCAGTGGTGAGGATTCAGGATTCTTGATTACTGGCTCAGAGAAGGGACATCACAACTCATTTACACTGTCTGAGTTGGTCTGAATTTTAAAGGCTTCCATCATCATTACACAAGGACTTGAAAGCCTGTAACCTAAATAATACACATATCAAACTCCGAATCACAGACGTTAAAATGCAGACCATGAAAAATGTCTTCCTCTCAACCTAGTACCAAATGTAAAGCTATTTTGTCTGCCTTATATGATGACAACATGCCTAGCTTGTTCTTCTTGTCTTTTAGGAATACTTCTTCCACCCATTAATGACTCCCATGAACACCCCCACCACTCCCTCTCTCAGCTTTCGGGTACTTCTATCTTATGCTGGTCTCAAGTGGTGTTCCTCTCACATTAATAGAGTTTCTCTCTAGAAGATTTATTCTCATCACCCCAACAAGAAAAATCAATAGTCTGAAACCATATAATAAACTTTCATGAGCAACAAAATAACACACCTAATTTGTATGGCCACAGTGCTGCTTTGTGATTTACTGTTACTCAGTACATGGTATCCAACAAAGTTATTACTGCTTCTGGTCTTTGCTCATGAGGTCCACCGAAAGTCCATTTCACACATACTATAAATGTAAGGACGCGCAAATTAAATCATTTCTAGTTACCGTAAGTGGATAATTTGCAAAATGACTATTACTTAGCATATTTAAACTAAAAATAGTAACTCTTACCCACTTAGCCTGGATTTTTAAAATCCAACCCACGTCATTGTACACACAGATATTACAACAGTACCAGCCTTCTTAGCAAGGACATACTTTCTGTATAAGCAAAACATTTCCAGCAGTTGTCCCTACTGTTGTAAGACTTTTCCCTAATGACCTCCACAACCCATTCAGTTAGCAAATTACTAGTACATGTACTGGTCCATGGGCCCTTTCTGTCACAATCTGGTCCATATAGCTAATACAAAAATGGGTATGGCAAGCAGACACATACCATTACAGATTACTCAATGTACATTATAATGCCAACAAAGGCAGTACATAGACCATTTGGCAGGCAGAACAACAATACTACACATTAGTCATCACCTACAATATCATTGTCTACTGATGTGTATTGTACTGCATTTTAGGCAGTTACACAATATGTGGACCTTGCATAGATAATTTAGGAAGTTATAGAATATGTGCACAGTGTATGGATATTCTAGGAAATTATACAATATGTACACCTTGTATGGATATTCTAGGAAGTTATACAATATGTGTACCTTGTATGGATATTATATGAAGTAATACAAAGGTCTATATCATAACTTCAAAGATGTAAAACTTCAAAAGTTAAAATATCAAACCCACAACATCGAATGATGAAAATAGCGAAGCCCCGGAACATCGAAATCTTACCTAGGGCAAGATTTCGGTGGGCCATTCTGTGGCTTCGCTATTTCCTCCACTGTGGTGCGAGAGTTACGGACCTTAGGGTTAGGGTGCGGGTTAAGGTAAGTGGATAGTTAGTAATGTATGTATGGTGTAGTGTAGGGTTGGGTTTTGTTAACTGTATGTGTGTGTATTAATTAGTTTGTGTACAGTTTCGTAGGGTATGTGTGAGATAGTTACGGACATTAGGGTTAGGGTGCGGGTCACGGTAAGTGGATAGTTAATAATGCATGTATGGTTTAGTGTGGGATTGGGTTTTGTTAACGCTGTGTGTGGTTTATTTATTTTTGGTGTGCTTGTGCTGTGTGTATGTTTCTCAGAACAGCAAATTCTTTCCCTGGGAAAAAAATTGCTATTCTAAGCATTCGATGTTATCAATATCTGAAATTCCAAGTTTGAACTTATGGTGTTCAACATTTTGGAATTTCGAATATATGATATAGACCCTAATACAATATGTGCACCTTGTATGGATATTGTAGGTGGTTATACAATATGTGTACTTTGGATGGATATTCTAGGATCTTATACAATATGTGTGCTTTGGATGGATATTCTAGAAAGTTATACAATTTGTGTACCTTGTCCAGATATTCTAAGAAGTTATACAATAGGTGTACCTTGGATGCATATTATAGGAAGTTAGACAATACATGCATCTAGTACAGACATTCCAGGAACTTATTATACATTATGTGTACTTTGGATGGATATTCTAGGAAGTTATACAATTTGTGTACATTGGATAAATATTCTAGTAAGTTACACAATATGTGTACCTTGTATGGATGACCTAGGAAATTATACAATAGTGTACCTTGTATGATATTCTAAGAAGTTGCAATATGTGTACCCTGGATGGATTGTCTAGGAAATTATACAATATGTGTCCTTTGAATGGATTTTCAAGGTAGTTATATAGTATGTGTAACTTGCATGGATATTCTAATAAGTTATGCAACATATGCATTTTGCATAAGCACTTAATAAAAAGTACACTTTAATTTAAAGATGAAGACCATAACATTATAGTAACTGTATTTTGTATGTGTACTTTTTATTTTCATTTAAATATGAAAAAATACATAACATTGTTATACAGGAGTTAACACCCAGCAGTTGTATTTTATCAATGAATACTGAAGTGATATCCCAACACTAGAATCAGTATATATTAACAGGCCTAGCAATAATAAGGTTTACATATAGAAGGCAAATAATAATTGGGTTTTCTAACCATATGTAATAACAATAATATATCAGTCTAATCTGTATTCCTAAACCAGAACATTTGTTTTCAGCTGAGCCTTTGGTTTATTCTTGAAACTCACTTATTTTCACAGTGGCTGGTGAGTCTATAGTTTTTTCTTGAAACTGTTAAGATCCCTGCTTCTACCATAGTAGAGATCTCTGGTTGGAACAGCCTCTGGCTAGATATGGTACATCTGGCGGGAGAAAAGGAGTAGGGACTACAGGCAGCGACTTGTGGCACAGCAAGCTGGTTCAATTAAACATGTTCTTGCGTGGCAGCATACAGTATGGCCCAGATGTATACAGAAGCGAGTGAGCATGTGTGTGTGTGTGTGTGTGCGTGTGTGTGTGTGTGTGTGTGTGTGTGTGTGTGTGTGTGTGTGTGTGTACTTGTAATGTATCTGGAATATATTAAAATGCTGTCCAGCACTTTATAGGACAGGAGGGACATTGCACCTTCTAATATCTAGTGACATGGATACTGGTGCCCATCCAAGATATCAACCAGGTGCTAGCTACATTACTTTAACTATGAGACAGAAGGAAACAAATGTTTCCACAAACTTTTCTAAGTGTCAGCCCTTGCCATTCACTATGGCAGAAAGTGCTGTTAATGATTTATAAAGATTAAGATGGAGGTAATATAATTAGTACAACGAAGCAAAAGGAAAGGCCTGCATATATTACTTGAGTTGTAAAGAGACAGAGAGAGAGAGAATTCAGTTTGAGTTGTAACAAGTCATCTGTAAACCAAAATGCTAGCATGGGAATAAATTCATTATGAATGCTAGAAGAGTCAATGACCATAATGAACAATGGAACTGTGATGCTGAAAACTGACTTTCCTTGTACTTATCAACTTGTACTGTATGCTGATAATTCTAAAAGATATCTAACAATACAGACACAGGTTTGTTTGTGAATAACAGATAACCATATGGAGTAGCTTCTACACCTTCTATTTTGAAAAGGATTATGGAAAATCTGAAAGATTCAAATTGTGTGGCATGGTTTATCAGTCAACAGAAAAAGAAAGAAAATGCCCCAGTAAATTAAAAACATATACTGAGACTGCAAAAATGTATTCTGAGAGGCGCAATAAATACAAATAAGTAAATCTGACTAGCAAATCACAGATTCAGTATGTGATACTGGATAAAAAGGAAGCTCTCCTTTGGATGTGGAGATAAAAGACATTTATAATGTGCCCCCCCACACACAAACACACACACAAGCTTGTGTGATATTTGCAAGCATGCATTTTCATGGCTTAGTAAACCACTGTGGGAAATTTGTACCTACTACAGTACTGTTCTGGCCACACTACTCATGACCCAGTGGTGCTTCAAAGTATGGTATTGTGAGCTTTCTCTAGCAGCAAAGAAAATAACTGTAGCTTAGAAAAATGTTTCACTTTAGTTGTTGTAATAAAGAAATTATACTGGCATCTCTGGGTTAGATCAGTGACTAGATACAGATCATCAATTGTCTACTGAACATATGTACCCTTTATGGGAGAAATATTCTTCCAAAGATGGACTACAGTCATCAGAGTATGATTACTAGACAGAATACAGAATGGGTAAGGCAGATGTCAATTTGGATTGCCTATCGATAAATGTATTACTAGAAACTATTGAGAAAGTAAAAGGAATGACAGAATGTATAAAAGCTCATACAGAAGACCATTGCCATTTTAGTAAAAGCAGGTATGACATAATAGTAAATTAGACTAGAGATGATAGTGAACTGCTGAAAGAGTTAAGCTTTGTGATGAAACTGGCCTCCTTGAGTAGAAGACAGCTTGAATAAAAGGCTATCTGAATTAATAATTGAGAAAGTTGTTCTTTTGTGAACCAAAATTGTAATTCGGTATAAAGTGAA
The DNA here is from genome assembly GCF_019279795.1 of Protopterus annectens. Lineage (NCBI taxonomy): Eukaryota > Metazoa > Chordata > Ceratodontiformes > Protopteridae > Protopterus > Protopterus annectens. Next base: position 469,656,942 of record NC_056738.1, on the reverse strand, counting down.
AATCACAGTACATGTTGGACACCCTGGCAATGTGACAGTGAAGATCTTGGCATGAATGTGTTCAAGGTTAGATAAAGAAAGGTATGCTGGCCAAGGTTAGATTAAGAAATTTACTATAAAACTAAACAATGTGCATCATAAATCATTTCTGCTATCATTAGAATTTTCAAAATGACATTGGAAAATACTGCAGAAGATTTAACTGATCCATTCAGGAATGATATGTTTATTCATAATTGTGGCGAATGCATATTTGAAATTGTTGAAGTTTCATAGATAAGACATTATATCACAAGCTGCAATAAATAAATTCAGAGGATTTGTTCCTTATCCGTTACCAGTGCACAAAGCTACAGATAACACTGTTCAGTTCATGCCAGAATAACTGATTTGTTTTCTTAATCTAAACAGAATTACTAGTTCTATATGCAGTAGCTAATCTTGCCATCCATTGTTTACTAAAAACCTATGTTTAGACATGCAAAATGGCAATAAAAAACATTGGGAATACAATGCCGGATACTAAAGATAGGGATTTGTTACTGCTAATGCAGAAAAAGGACAAGTCAACTACATATGGAGTAATTTCTTAATTGGCATGGTAGAAACAGACTTTACCTAATTAAACCAAATTGAGCACTGCTGAAAGAGTATTGGTAGAAAGTATTTCATGATTCAGACTACATGTATGTTTGAGATATGACTAGAAAAGGTCACACGTATATGTGTTTTAACTAAATAGACATCCAGTTTCATTTTGGGTCAAAGCCTAGGAAATGAATGAAGGAAACACTTTTTAAAGATGTAGCAAACAAAGGAGGGCCACACTGACTGCAAAACTCACAATCCTGAAGAAATGAGTTCAAAAAGAGAAAGGCAGACTCTGGTAATAAGTACCTAAAAATAATTAACTTCACAAGAGTCTGTAAGAGCCAGCTGTAAGCCTGACGTGACAGAAATGTTTAATCAAAGCAAGAGATTATGATTAAACATTCACAAAGTATTAAAGAACTACAACACAGTCTTAACTGTTGATCACAGAATCTTCATTATACTAACTCTTTTGCACAATAAATGACAACTGGTTTACCTCTGGCAAATCAACTGACTGAAATGTCATTTAATCCCATGTAAAAGTACAAGTATTTTTTTCTTTTTAAATATTGAAAGGAGTTACTGTTGTATACTGAGGTAACAATCCAGTACTGTTGCAGTAGGTGAGTCACACTGCAGTGTAAAATGTATCTATGAGTGTCATAATCAGAAAATGAAATACAGTTAAGTGGCATTCATAGGCTCCTCATATGTTCTCTCTCAGTACAATTCTCTCGTCTCCATTTTTATTAAAAGGTCTGAATCTTGCCTTTTACAGAACCTGCTCTATTAAAAAAATGTAGTGGTCTGTTTCCACTATGCTGAAGTTTAATAACATCGCCATATTCCAGTTTATCCAGATACTTACTTTACTTCAATCAGTTTCTCAGATATATTAATCACCTTTCCTTATGAATTGCTAACATTCAATACCTTCAATTTACAATCATACTGAAATACTGGATATGCTAGCCACCAAACATGGGCCTTGTTAGCACCCATAACACTCATTTTGCCACTTTATTGAGGGGTGGGGATTGTAAACTACTGGTAATAGGAATGGGGTCTTTCTACATAAATTTAAAGATGTCCATGGCTCAAACTTTTTATTAATTGCTTAAGATATGCTACAAAAAAGTTTACTCACTATATAAGCATAATTTGATAATAGACTAAGTGAACCCTCTGAGTCACTTTTCAGCTCATGTCCAAATAATGTTTTATGCTCTCCTTTGTTGAAACTGCTTATGTTTAACCTACACCCTCTTGAACAGTTCTACAGTTAACAGTCTCACATAACTAAAAAGGCAGTCTGTTACATCAAAACCACCCTTTCAAGAAAGAAATGATTTTAGAGTGTCAACTTTAACTTCACTTTTAGTAATATTCTATGATTTCTCACTCTTTAGCTTAAATTATTTATTGTAGCTCAAATTTAGCTGTGTTTGCATACTCATCCATGCAGTTTCCATTAAGCTCCACAAGATGAAAGGGAAGGATTATGACTCAAAGCAAGAGTTACAGTTCTTATTTTAAACTAAATTTGATTTGGGGAGGGGGCAGAAGCATGACACTAGTTCTCAAGATAATAATGACATGGGGGGATTCATTTTAAACAGGAAGGAGAGATGGGGAAGGAGGGGGCACAGACAGCAGATTGTAAGAACTAACTACTCTCTAGATGTGTAAAAACACTTTTTTACATATGGTTTGTGCATCCATCACATCAAAAGGATTACAGAAATAGGTGGTGGGAGGGGATTCCCCAGAAACTTTCAAAAGGACAAGGGATAAGAGGAAAAGGAACATGGGGGTAGGAACAGATGAAGAGAATGTTGAATATTGAGGGACCTAAAGGGCAGACCAGATAAACATTGTCTCCTTCTACCATCAGCAAATGCTGTGTAATGTAAGGATGTTTATGCCTCTTAATACTAAGCACCTTTGCATTCTCTAAAGATGCAAGCCACATTAGTCTTTCTCTCTTCTAGAATGTGTCATTACAAACCGCTGAGACTATGTAGGTTGTATTACAACAGGAGAGGCCAGTAGAACAAAACAGCTGATATTCAAACCTTTATTTCTACTTTACTCATTCAAAAGTTTTGCAAGGTACCTCTCACTGGTCTTATGTTCTTGTAAATCTGTCAGTCTTTATAAATACCTTCCAAATTAACTTTTAAAGAGCCTTGATAAATCTGGACCACCAGTAATAACTGATACTGCATTTCCTTTTCCAAATGTTGACCTGGGGTTTACTTTCCATGCTGTGTGCCTTCTCCCAAGGCTAATACAGCTCAAGTACATGAATTTATACTGAATAAATATGTTTGCTGCTTGATGTGTTTTATGTGCTCTCATGATATATACAGTCTCAGTGAAAACCACAGTTTATTAACTACAGGTGCAGGTGAATAAGCAAACAGCTACACTTCTCCATCTCGTGGGATATAATACGTGGTTAATATAAGACTACAGGTTATTTATAAACCAGTAACAAAGCAATGCAGATTATAGGCCATGTCTGAATTTTAATATTCTGTATTGCACTGATTACAGCTTGGCATTCACTGGCTTTTATGTCCTTCATTTCCTATTACTCACAAGGGCAAATGTCAAGGAAAGAAGAATGAGAAGGACTGACTGGGAGATACCTCCACCCCATGTGTTGAGTCTACCAAGGAAGAAGTTACTCATTGACCAGGCCGGCAGGTCTGCTGATAAGCACAGGAGGATTTATACATGACAGCAGCACAGGTCTCTGACTATGTAAGCTCTAAATGTCTTATTTGTCCCCTAAAGGAAAGTAATTGAATGTCCGTAGGCTGTCAAATCACTATATTTAAGGTTCCCAGCATTAAAGCAAATTTAGCTTTTTAATCCAAGTCTATAAAACATGACTGAGTTTCTGCATATATATTTGCTTGACAGATTTTAAAAATGTCATATATTTCACTCATGTGGGACTAAGCATGCCATCAAATGCATGCGTTTTTATAATTCATTTATCCTTCTTTGACTGTGGCAGTCCCACTAAGCTAATGGCCTTTTTAAAGGTAGACCAGAGGTGTTTTTAGCTGGTTGCAACACTTACGAAGCTTCAAATTAATTTGAATTATTAGTTATTTTCAAATTAGGTAGAAGTTATTCTTATGAACATTTGCTGCATGATCATCTTAAGAAAAATAAGACTAGATATAGTCAAAGAATATTTAGGTGTAGTTATTAAACTTTATTAAAATGTCATTTGTATCTCTTGTATTCAAGGAATACAGACATACATTAAGATAGGCTCATATACTTCCCAATCAATCATGATTACTAAAGGTACTAAACAGGGTTGTCCCCTATCTCCATTGCTTTTTCCTCTAGTTATGGAACATTTTGCAAATTATATAAGATCAAATAAAAACATCAAAGGCATATTAATAAATAATGATTTAATCCTCAAAATACAATTATTTGCAGATGACATCCTATTAACTTTGACTGAGTGCAATTCTTCTCTTAATGCTGTATTCCAAGCAATAGAAATATTGCAGAAGAAATCACAACTCAGTTTTAATGAGAATAAGACTAAAAAACTATCTGCTAATGATAATATTAACAGAACAGATAAGAAATTACATAAATACATTGTGAAAGATGGTAAAAATAACTTACTTAGGGATAATGTTGTCTGATAATATTAAAGATATAACAACCCTTAATTATAACAATAACTTAAATTCCATAAAACAAACTCTTAATAAATGAAATATTTTTCACTATGGAAGAGAGACTCTCCTTAACTAAAATGAGTATCCTTCCTAAAATTCTATATACAATACAATCAAAAGAATATATATATATATATATATATATGGGTCTACTTCATTTTGTTGAAAATTTATTTCTCTGAAAGTCAGTTTCCTGCGACCAATTCATTGAAATCTCACTTCATTGAAAACTCATTTCATTGAATGTTATATATGGCCTTTTCCTCACTGTAGTGTGATCCTGGAGTTAGTATATATAGTAAGGGGGGTGTGAGGGCACAACCCCCCACATTGGGGGTGTGGGGGGCAAAGGTCCCCACATAGTTTGGTTATATTTTGTATTCTGGAAAGAGTTATTCATTGCACGTGTAAGTATCCATCTGTATGCTTTAAATGTTTACAATATATGGGGGGCTGTGCCCCCCCACACCCCCTTACTTTATATACTAACTCCAAGATCACACTACATTGGGGAAAAGGCCATATATAGCTTTCAATTAAATGAGTTTCAGTGAAATGAGGTTTTAGTGAAGTGAGCTTTCAGTGAATTGGTCGCAGGAAACTGACTTTCAGTCAAATGAGTTTTCAAAGAAATGAAGTAGACCCCCCCACACACACACACACACACACACACACACACACACACACATATATATATATATATATATATATATATATATATATATATACACACATATATATATATATATATATATATATATATATATATATCATTCTTTATGTCTGAGATTTTTATGCTTTCTTAGTAAGCCTAGACTGGGCGTGCCTTCATTGAAGGTTGGGCATCGGGCTGGCAACTAGACACCGTAAAAATCTACAGCCAATCATTAGCAGACCGGAGTTCCACTGTGGCGACCCCTAACTGGGAAAAGCCAAAAGAAGAAGAAGTAAGCCTAGACTGGCTTTAAACCATCACATTAGAGACTGGACATCGGGTGGTTTTGGTTTTCCAGATTTAGAATTATATTACTTATCCTCAATTGTTAAAACAATAATTTCTTGCTTAAATAACAATTATAATGGTAAACGGAAAGATATTCAGGGAGGTATTTGGTGTAAATCCAATAATTTAACAAAATCATATTATACTAAAATAGCTACAAATAAATTTCATTGGTTAGCAAAAGACTTTTTGTTGCGTCTTTCGGCTTTTCCTGGTTAGGGGTCGCCACAGTCGAACTCCGGTCCGCTAATGATTGGCAGTTGATTTTTACGTGCTGAGTTGCCGGCCCTAATGCACAACCTTCAACGAATGTACGCCCATTCACGCATGTCTCCACAGAAGACGTTCTAGCTGAGAATCGAACGGGACAACGTCTTGCTGTGAGGCGACAACGCTACTGCAGCACCACCACCACCGCAGATGGTTAGCAAAAGACTATTTTATAGAAAACAAAAACAAACTAGGTAACTCTTATTATATTAATACGACAATAACCTCCTTTAAAAATGTCATTTTCTGGAACCCTGAATATAAAGCATGGATTTTCTTTGTATTTCCAATTGCCTACACTCAAAATAGTATTAATACATTTAACTTAACAATAATGACTACATTTAAAGACAAAAACCTGTTATACTGGTTGTGACATCCTCACACTGGGCCAGTAATCAAGGAGCCTGAATCCTCACCACTGACACTGGAAAGGGACATGCACTTGGAATATAAATGGATACCCTCAGCATTTCCAGATGCAGACCTCTCTGCATCAAGCACAACTTCCCTTAAGAGCACACAGGGCACAAACTCATCCCAGGGTCTGGGTGTCTCTATCTCTGTGTCCCCAATTACAGTACCACAGCTGCTTCCCTCATAGACATGACAAGGAAAAACAAGCCAGACAAGGTAGTGTGGGCCCCAGCATGTCAGCAGGCATTCTAGAACCTTAAAGGAGGTTTGGGAGGACCCCCTGTGTTAGCCAGTCCAGATTACAGCAAAGAATTTGTTGTGCAGGTGGATGCTTCAAATCATGGGGTTGTGACTGGACTCAGCCAGGTTTCCTCAGAGGGAGAACAGCATCCAGTGGTATATCTTGGCCGTAGGTTCCAACCCAGGGAGGAATCCTATGCAGCTGTAGAAAAGGAATGTCTAGCCATAGTGTGGGCACTGCAGAAACTTCAGCCTTATCTGTATGGAAGGAAATTCACTGTAGTTACAGACCACGATCCCTTAACATGGCTACATTGAGCCAGCCAGCAAAATGCCAAGTTATTAAGGTGGAGCCTAGGATTGCAAGCATATGATATGACAGTGCAGTACCACAGTGGGGTTAGCAATGTCAACGCAGATTGGCTTTCAAGACAGGGAATGAGGTAAGGTATTCCCAGTTAGGCTCTGCCCCCTCAAGCGGAGTTTACCAAAGGTCACTTGAAAAACTAGCTTCTGGGGGGGGGTGTCACAAAAGGAAATATTGCCAGCCCAGCTTGCTGGTATTTTATAAATAACTTTATGTCATTTGTGAATATTAATATGATTTATATAGTAGTGTGACAGAAGGCGACACTGCCAGCCCAGCCATCTGGAATTTTGTAAACAATTATATGTCAGTTGTGAATGTCAACACTATTCATATGCTGGTGTTAAAATGTACTAGAACTGTATGTTATATGTACATCAAACTGCTGGTTCAGAAGTGTGTGTAAAGCACTGAACTTAAAGATGTATCCACAGTGTACCCTACTGAAAAAGAACAGAAATGTATATACACTATTGCAATTGTGTAAATGTACATAAACAGTGGAAACTGGCACATAGAAGGTTAGCTTGAAAAACTTCAGTAAAATAGTTGAAATTAAATTGTTTTATAACTGCGCCATAAAAGAGATGTTACCTTTCAGTTTCAGTGTGGCAAGGAGACAGGATGGTTAAAACTATGGAGCCTTCTGCATTGTGTTGTAAGTGTGTTATTGTTTTATGTCTTCCAGCAGTTGTAAACATCTGAAGGCTATGTATTTTCAAAGGGAGATGCTAAATGATAGCAGTTTCTAGCAATGGTTGTTGAGCCTGGGAACTGAAGTCAGGTTACAAAAAGTAAAGTCATGCTGCAAGTATCCAAGTAGTAATATTTGATATTAATTTAAGAAGTCTCTGAGAGAGACTGGGCATTTTGTATTTTGTCTTTCACATAACAACATCAGCTGGAAACATGCACTCATCATATCTGCACTTGCCTTGCTGTAAGTAAGTTAACTTTGGTACAGTAATTTCTATTAGATTCAATTAAGAATATAGTGAAGTATAGCTTAGATGTTTTCTGTATTTATTTGAGACTGTCCTGCAATGTTGTTTTAAATATTTCCTGTGATTTTAAACTCTGATATCACTGTATATACATATTTAATATTGTCTTTTTTTATTATTTATTATTAAATATATTTAAACCTTTCAATTGTGGCTGGTCTGTCTAGAGATATTTAAGCTCTTAGAGTACTTGCATATCTATTTGGTGATACTGTGCAGGCCACTCCTGATAGCCTTGCTCTTGGTCAGACTACCATTTGGATTAATAATAACATTACATGATAGGATTGGACACCCTTTGTTAAGGGTCTTAAAGTAGCTGATAAGGGGTTCTGGTGGTAGTGATAACTACCGTACAGTCTGGGCAGAAGGGGGCATAGCTACTAAACCTGTGCCAGTCTTTCCCAGGTGTGCTTGTGTGTGTGTGTGTGTGTGTGTGTGTGTGTGTGTGTGTGTGTGTGTGTGTGTGTGTAAAACAAATCTTCAATGTCAGCTACTTGGACAGGGACACAAAGTTTGGACAGAGAGAGTGGTGGAGGACTTGGCTTGGAACCCTGGCTAAGGACTCAACTCTATAGCTGTCCCCAGTGAGGAGTCATATTGGGGATCTGGAGAAATAGGGAGAAACCAGGCCTAGACCGACTGTGGTCTCTGTGTGCTTTTAAGGGTCATTGCACTTTACTGTGTGTCTGCTTGTCATCTTCCCAGTGTGTATGTTCCCCACTTTTGCCAGTGGTGAGAATTGAGGCTACTTGATTATTGGGCCAGTGGTTGGAGTGTCACAGGGAGGATTATTTTAGACTTGTCAATAATAACTCCCCAAGTGAAGATGATAAAAAACTAATACCCCATTCTTCAAAATTAGCTACTTCATCACTAAGGTGGAAGATATTCTCTTGGAAGTTCTTATACACAACCATTATCATACCACATAAAGTTGAATTGATGTTTAATAAAGACATAGGATGCTGGAGATGTAAATTAAATGTTGAAGCTGATTGGCAGTTTATGTTTTATGACTGTCTAAAACTTAAATCATATTGGAATAATATGAATTCTCTCTTACAGTCTGTTTTTAATGATAAATTTATGCTGAAATCTGTTATTTTATTTAATACACCTATTCCCACTTGTCTCATAAAAATAAAATGCTCCCTTTTATGGAGTTAGCAAGAAAAGTCATCACCAAAAACTGGAAGAATCAGACTACTCCTACTATGATGGAATTTGTACACTTGGCAACTGAAGTCTGTCATTTTGAACTTATCACAATCAAGACAAGAACCACGATCAAGTTAAGAACATCTAAGAATTACATCTTCATGTAATATATGGTTGAAATTCAAAGAACTGCTGGATAAACAGACTTTAATAATTAACTAACAACTACTCTTATCACATTGCTTTTTGTTTAAAAAGCGTTCCTTTATAGTAGGCACCACTGTAAACAGTTATTTTAGCTGTTTATCATTGTTCTTATCAATACTTATATTTGTTTTATAATATTTCTATTATCATATTTAAGTTTTTTTGTTAAAATTTTCAATAAAAACAAATTAGAGAAAAAGAAAATAGAAAGTCATGCCACATATTGTTGTTTATCTGGATATCCTAGTTACTGAGCCATACCAGAGAAGTAGCTACTCTACAGAATATGCAGGACTTGTTTCCTCCAGGATGCAGGACTTTTAGTGTCTAGTTACTGAGCTATGCCAAAGAAATAGCTGTAGAATATGCAGGAAGTGTTAACTCCAGGATGCAGAACATTTAGCAGAAATACCAATTACAGTGGATGCACCAGATTCACGTCTTGCAAAAAGTAAGGCAGAAGCCATTCTGGAAACTTCTATAAACATTACTGAGCTGAAAAGTATATATGGGGATACTTTAACAGGTTCTTAGCAAATCATGAACGTTTGATAAACCCTCGGCAAACACTATTATACAGCGATGAAAAGGGAATGGCATTTTGTAAGCTGAAACCTTTTCCACAATCTGCTAATGTCTTCTTCACTATTCAGCTGGCAGCAGGTCCTTTCCTGGGATGCCTTATGTTTGGGTGTAACATCTCTGCTTTCATATATAATCAGAAATGGTAGTAAGAAATAAGTAGGTTTTATGTCTTGTATCTTAATGCCTGCTGAAAAAATATTCATACTTTGCAAGGAAAATGATCCAGAATTTTGTGATATAATGGCATCTCATGAATACATAATTTTGGTTTTCCTTATACCCAGATATCACAAACCACTGATTATTTTAAGAAAATGGGACTTATTTCACAGATGATTCACCAAAAAACAAAGCACTGGGCACTGCTTCCATGAGCAACTGAATATGACATTTTCTGCAGACCCTGAAAGTGTCATGTTTATACTCCTAGAAAATGCTATGGTGTTAAACACAGTTAATCAGATATTTGTGTAATACATCATACATCACGTACTAGTGCACACTGAACTAACAAAATATTGGACTTCTAAAGCTGTCACTCTGAAATAAGTTAAGAAGGTACTGAAAGGCTGTAACAGCTAAGTCAAAATGTATTCCATACTATTCCAGCAGACTGTCTATAGGTTCCAATGATTCCATATTATTCCAGCAGACTGCCTTTAGGTTCTAATAATTCCATATTATTTCAGCAGACTGCATTCAAGTTCCAACGATTCCACATTATTCCATCAGACTGCCTTCAGGTTCCAATGATTCCATATTATTCCAGCAGACTGCCTTCAGGTTCCAATGATTACATACTATTCCAGCAGACTGCCTTCAGGTTCCAATGATTCCATACTATTCCAGCAGACTGCTTTTAGGTTCCAATGATTCCATATTATTCCAGCAGACTGCCTTTAGGTTCTAATAATTCCATATTATTTCAGCAGACTGCATTCAAGTTCTAACGATTCCATATTATTCCATCAGACTGCCTTCAGGTTCCAATGATTCCATATTATTCCAGCAGACTGCCTTCAGGTTCCAATGATTCCATACTATTCCAGCAGACTACCTTTAGGTTCTGACGATTCCATACTATTCCAGCAGACTGCCTTTAGGTTCCAATGTTTCCATACTATTCCAGCAGACTGCCTTCAGGTTCCAATGATTCCATACTATTCCAGCAGACTGCCTTCAGGTTCTAATGATTCCATACTATTCCAGCAGACTACCTTTAGGTTCTGATGATTCCATACTACTCCAGCAGACTGCCTTTAGGTTCCTATGATTTCATATTATTCCAGCAGACTGCCTTTAGGTTCTAATAATTCCATACTATTTCAGCAGACTGCATTCAAGTTCCAATGATTCCATATTATTCCATCAGACTGCCTTCAGGTTCCAATGATTCCATATTATTCCAGCAGACTGCCTTCAGGTTCCAATGATTCCATACTATTCTAGCAGACTACCTTTAGGTTCTGATGATTCCATACTATTCCAGCAGACTACCTTTAGGTTCTGATGATTCCATACTACTCCAGCAGACTGCCTTTAGGTTCCTATGATTCCATATTATTCCAGCAGACTACCTTTAGGTTCTAATAATTCCATATTATTTCAGCAGACTGTATTTAAGTTGCAACAATTCCATATTATTCCATCAGACTGCCTTCAGGTTCCAATGATTCCATATTATTCCAGCAGACTGCCTTCAGGTTCCAATGATTCCATACTATTCCAGCAGACTGCCTTCAGGTTCTAATGATTCCATACTATTACAGCAGACTACCTTTAGGTTCTGATGATTCCATACTATTCCAGCAGACTACCTTTAGGTTCTGATGATTCCATACTATTCCAGCAGACTACCTTTAGGTTCTGATGATTCCATACTATTCCAACAGACTGCCTTTAGGTTCCAATGGTGGCTGTGTTATGTGGGAATGACGAAGCACAGTGCTCATTCGAATATGCTGAAAATTCATCAAGCTCATCTGGTAACATGCAGAATAAAAGGCTCAGCCAGATCATATGCATAGTGACCTGGAATGAGGAAGACATGAAAAAGGAATGTAAACATCTAATCTTCACATGCACAGTTACATTTAAAAGAATGATTTGAAATGCCATGACTAGACTTCCAGTCCTTTCATTGAAAAAATATTCTAAAAGATGGCCATTCAAAGTAGATGGTTTCATAAATTGCATTCTACTTCTGAAGCAACCAGTGAAGAACTAGGATACAGTTTTAGTATACATGGGTTACTGGCGTGGCATAAATGGCCACATGGCCTAGTTGTCTTATACATTATCTGATTCTATGGTATTATAAAAATGTCTTAGAACAGATGTTGTTTTACCTGTATGAACTTTGTTAAACTTTTAACATTTGCAAGTTTTTGTTTTTCCTCCTTAATGGCCCTATAAAGAGTGATGTACTGACAATGAAGGAAGAGCTTAAGAAAAACCAAGGTCAAACTGAAAAATAAAATATTATGTTCCTCGATTAAGTATAAAATTGCTCCATGTGTGTAGTCTGTCTGCACCAATAATGTTAATGCCACAGTGACTGGGATACACATCTGTATTTCTCCTGACAAGATCTAAATGAGAAAAAAATATGAACAAAACAGAGGTCTCTGAACAGACTTTTGATAAAATATAAAACTCAGACGTTTTGCACCTGGAGATGAAATGCATACAAAAAACTTCAGTTATGGTGCTAAATGGATCCCTGGAGTAATTTAAAAATGTTTGGGGCTCATGCAGCTGTCAACTTCTATGAGCAAGCATGTGAGCTATTTCAGAGCTCTGTTCACAAACAGTGAAGCTATCAGCAAATCTTCGAAAGGATTACAGCATGCCTAGAATAACCATATGTTTGTTCCTGTATCTGGAGTGGCTGGCAAACAGGAGAAATTTAGGGTAGCCAAAAGAAAGATGGAATCTTTACAAAAAACCTATGTACTGTTCTTTTACAACATTCACATAGTATTCCTGCATTATCTAATAGTCAAATATTTCCTAAAGGTCTGCAGCTCAAAGGTATAAAAGGACATAGCAGCTTTCAGGGCTTCATGTTAACTATGCTGGGGGCAATTCTGGAAAATAACCAGAATGTTAAGACAGGATACAGAGCTCAAATTTACAAAAAGAAGGAAAACTCACTGAAGGACATGCTATTTATTTAAATGGAGTACCAGAAAAAAATGTAAGCCTTATGGAAATATTATTATTTAGAATGGATATAAAATGCCAACTATACTGAATCTGATTCAGAAGACAGCAACTGTAACAAAACTAAAGGGTAGTCATTGGTCATGGTACACATCAATCACACTGAAATACACCTATATTTGGTCAGAGTGCAAGAAAAAGGCAGAGCTTAGAAAACCCTGCTGCTGAGGTAATAATTTGTGCACAGTATTAACTGCAGGGATGCAACGTACTGCTGCACATCAGCCAACAGAAGAATGAAAGTTCCAGAACTGATGTGCCAGTCACTGATGTAATGGCAACGATTGACTTCAGGCTTAACCTAAATTCTCCATGTTCCCAAAGTTCCATGCTGATTGGGGTCTTTCTTCATCACTGTGTTAAAGGCATGCCACTACGTCTGCAATTCCTTTTCTTACACTAATGCTACGCTGACTGATTTGCTACTTCCAGTCTGGTGACAACTGCACAATATCCACTCTCCCTAATTCTCCTGTCTGAACTTTTTCTAAAGGATATAAATGATACTGCAGCCAGTCATATCCACATCACACTAATGCCCCTAGTTACAACCATATATACCCTGTTTTTTTTTCCTCCTTCAGACTCCTGGCACCCTGAAAGTAAAGTGACTATGTCTACATCTCTTCACACATTCCGTCGTGTGTGTGTCCCCAACCGCACTGAGTTAAATCACTGCATTTACATGGCTCCCATTAGCTTTGCTCCATTCTACTCTGACAGCTTCTCACTTACACTGACTGTCTACTTATATGCCTTCAAATATATAAAAGACATTATGATATTACGCCATCCAGGGCCTGGGGTTCAAACACAGGTTCTACTTTTTGTTATCTAACCAATATCCACTCTTATTTATACTTTACATTAGTTTATACAATTTTGTTACTTTATTATCTAGCTTTAAAATCTTTCCTTTAACAATCTGCTCCCCAGTCACATGCCTGTAAAACATACATACATTTTTTTTGCAAGAATTCAAGGCATTTCTTCCTGTATGTAATAACATTTACTATTTCTTATGCCCATTTTCAGCTTCTTTAACTCTTCCCATACTAAACACAAGGCATCCTGTGAGGAATGCTATGTTGTCATGGAAATGTGGCCCTCGAATAAGTTTATCTTGTGTTAGTACTTGCTTTTTTCTCTTTGTTCCTTTGCATGAGGAAGGATGGCTATTATCCCAGGTTCAAGAACAGATTATGCTTATAATGAAGGAAGCCTAAGCCTTTGTTTTAATCCATTGTTTTTTCTTTTAAGTATAAATGTGGATTTGTGAGGTTCTTTTAGGTTAGGATGTATTGAGATTGTGTGTGTGCCTGTATTTTGCAAGTGCAGTGAATGAACTTTTACTATAGTTCTTAGCTGGTTAAGTATGATAGCTTTATGTGAATATTAGCTTTGACAACAAGACATGTTTTTATCTCTCAAGTGGGGTCTGTCATATATATATATATATATATATATATATATATATATATATATATATATATATTATCTATGTTTTACCATTGCAAGCATTTATTACACTGAAATTTAAGGAAAATCTGTCAGTGGTGCAGTTGGTCGAATTATGTTATGGTGGAACGTGAGGAGTTTAAGCATAACATAATTCAGACATTTTCCTTTTCTTTGAACCTGAGTGACCTTTGAGTTAATTTTGAATTTTAGTGGTGTGGGAAGCAAATCCCATCATGTAAAAGCATGTTCTTTATTATTTTTTGGTGATCACAAATGTCACTTATTAGTTTATATTTACAATCACTTTAGTTAGATTATTTTATAATGTAGACAAATGTTACCACCAATGAGGTTGTTCGATATTTTTTCTTTTGATCAAAGCAATTCACTAAATACTAATATGTATGCATTTGTATATTTATGAATATATATATATATATATATATATATATATATATATATATACACATACATACACATACATACATGTGCATTTTTTGTCTTTTTGTATTAATAAATGTTTAGTGTATTTTTAAGTATGTGTAAGTATGTGTAGGCATATTATTTATAAAGAGACAGAGAGAAAGAGATATACACATTTAGCAATTTCTTGTTTGTTGCGGTTCATAGATATATGTTTGTTCATTTGTTACTGTTTAGTAAAAGACTGTAGTCTGCTGGTCTTTAGTTGTTGTGGTATGTATTTTTCTCCGAGATCAACAGATGGAGGGATTAGGGAATTTACCATTTCCCCTACTGTTGTGTCATCTCAGAGTTGGTATATTTAAATTTGTAGGGGTGTACTGGGGAGAATGCCCCCACCTGCAAAAATGTGCACTTATTTATTTTTGTTGCATTTCAGGATGTTCAGTGGGTTTACTATAACACCATAGGGTTTATGGTTTGTGATGCAATGATTTGCTTCTTGGTGTACCTTTGCATCAATGAATCAACAGATTCTATGAACATATGTGCGCACGCGAGCATGTGTGTGTGTCTGTATCTATATATATAAATATCTATATCTATCTATATATAATGTGTGTGTGTGTGTGTGTGTGTGTGTGTGTGTGTGTGTGTGTGTGTGTGTGTGTGTGTGTGTATGTATATACGTGTGTGTGGGTATATATATATATATATATATATATATATATATATATGTATATATATATATATATATATATATATATATATATATATATATATATATATATATATATATATATATATATATATATATATCTACACACACACATGTATGCATACATACACACAGACACACATATACAGTACAAACAATCCAGTTGCATGACTCCCAACAGCACACAGACCTAGTGATATGAAACAAACCAAAGAATGCGGTCCAGCATGAGATACTATCCTCATTTCTTCATTTACTTATAACTCATAACACACAGACCATGGTTTCATCAAAATGGCCTGCATGCGCGTGCACGTCTGTACCAATACACACGTGTCTGTGTGTGTGTGTGTGTGTGTGTGTGTGTATATATATATATATATATATATGGTTTACTATCAAAATGTAGAATTAACATTGGTGAACATGGGAATGTCAAACGGCAGTTGGGTGATTTCCATGTTGATGAACATTACTTGAGTGATTATCAGTGAATGTCACTGTGCATTCACTTAAATATGCTCGATGGTCTGAATAGAGGATTGGGAAATTTATCCCTGTCCTCACTGTAGTGCGATCTCAGAGTTGGAATATATAAGTTGCAGTGGGTGTGTGGGGGTGTGCAAACGTAACATTTTCACTTACGTGTGCAGCTATAGGGATGTCACATTCGGTATTCGATGAAAATGTTGAATCTGCTAATTTCATTCACCAGATTCGACATTTTCATCTACTTAATATGCAGGAATTCAGAACTGTCTTTCGATGTTAGAAACGTGTTTTGTTTTTAAAGTTGAGATTTTGAAACTAAACATATATATATATATATATATATATATATATATATATATATATATATATATATATGGATTCACTTTATAATCTTGAAATACTGAAATATCGAATTGCAGTATTTCGAGACTATAAAGCCAAACTTCTGAAATAGCGAAACCCCATAACCACGAATCCGGAAATGTCAAATCTGCAGTTTTGGTGGTGCGCTACGGGACGTGGGATGTACTGTGTGTGCCTGATTTATATTTCGTATGTGGATATGGTTGGAGATTAAGGTAAGTGGATATTTTTTTATGGATTTTGGTTAGGGATTTAAGTGTATGTGAGTGTGTTCGGAAGTTTTAGGTGTGGGTTAGGGTAGGTGGGTAAGAGTATGAGTGTGTAAGTGTTGAAAGTGGTGGTGTTTGTGCATTTGTGATGTGTGTGTGCAAGGGGACTGTAGTGTGCAGTGGTGAGTTTACTGTCTTTTTTTGTTTGGCGCAACCTCGGAGTTAGCATATATAAGTAGGGTAGGTTTACTTATTTGTATTGTTGTGTTTGTGTGTGTTTTGTTTGTTTGTTTTAATGTGGGGAGGCTGATGTATGTGTTGTGTGGTGTATGGTGTGTTTACGTTCGATGTTTTGCATTTCGCAGTTTTCAGTGTTTTGTTTTTTTGGCTTTATAGTCTCGAGATACTGAAATTCGATATTTCAGTATTTCGAGAGTATAAAGTGAATCCATATACATATATGTGTATAAATATATATATATATATATATATATATATATATATATATATATATATATATATATAGTGTGTGTGTGTGTGTATATGTATATATATGTACTCACTCAAGAAAAGGGGGTTTAACAAATTACTTGTAAATGCTTAGTCTTTTTCACACACCTACACACACACACACATGCATGCACACATTTCAGGTCATGTTAGTGATTTCTGCAGTTTTCTTTACTATGCCTACCATTTACTTTCCGTGCAAATACAGTTTTTAAGCATTTATAGTGTAGTATAATTACAAGGAATTCTTTCTGACTAGAACACTTACTGTCAAATCACATCTATGTGGTAGAACAAACTGAATGTTTTCAGTAGACATAGATACAAAGAAGCAGTTTCTGTCTTGCATTTCAGGCATTTAGTTTTGTTACTGTCTGTAAGACTGTATGTAGGCAAAAGTGATCTGGTCCCTTTTATTGGACTAACATAGCTGTACAATGGGACTGGCATAGCTATATACTGACCCAGTCAAAGGTACCTGATCATCTTTGAATAGCCTGACTTATTGCAAGGGGGAGACTTAGCTGTGCAGCATTTACAGCTAATGCGTCACAGACCTTTAATTTGCTGGTTCTGTCCCTGGGTGGGGGTACTTTCTGTGCAGTGTCTGTATGTCTTTCCACTTGGTGCTCCTATTTCTTTCTGCATCTCAAGGACAGACAGGTAGATAAACTGGTAATCCTGAAAAATGGTCACAGGTGTGTGTGTGTCTGCTTGTACTGCAGTGGACTGACATCCCATCTATGACTGATTTTATGCCTTATGCCTGTTGTTTCCCAAGACAGACTTAGGCTCTGCCATAACCATGAATAAGTCAAAAGTGAGGCTTGGAAAATGAGTGAATGAATGAGTGAATGAATGCTTTCTGCAGTAAAGTTAGTAGATTTATTATGGAGGCTAGCCACCAGTATAGAGAGACTGAAGTACTTTATTTCATTTCTTGCTTCAGCCAACTTAGTGCAGGCTGTCATTTTATTACACTCCCACCTCTATCAGTGAAACAGGCAGTGTGTGTCTGTCATACTGCATAATACAAAAGTTCATGCAATACTTTCAGATTTGCTTACATTTACTATGCCCGAAGCATGGATTTTTCTCATTCTTAAGAAGTTTTGGGGTGAGTATTCATGACATTTATGGAGAAGATGTGCACTGCATTAGCACTGAAATTGTTTCTTGGCCTTCTAACTTAGCTGAAGCACCAGCTGTTAAGGTGCTGGGTAGAATTAGAAACTAGATAAAGCCAAATGTTTTACGTGACAAAGAAGGAGGGCACCTGTATTGCTTTCAGTGGGTATGGAAAATATGTGCTACAAGGCATGTAAACATGGTAGCAAGATGCCCTTCTTGGAGTTAATGACATCTGACGTTCTGATAAACCTACATTCCAACAGGTTTCTAAAGTGTACATTTGTTTGGCACAGCTCTGCAGTTTTGCATTTACATGCCAATGAAGTTCTATAAAACAATAGCAGACTATGGGAGAATGACTGTTAAGAAGATGTGGACAGAACTTGACCGGTGTTATGGAAATTAATAATTTCAAATGCAGTACCCCTTCCTTTCATACAAGAGAATTGGGTGGGGATACGATAAGTGGCCAGCTGAGTCCCCTTAACAAATCTTCCCATACTGCTGCTATAGCGACATCAATGTAATCTAAATAAAATATGCATTACTATAATTGCATTTTTATTTAATTACTAAATTGTAAACTGCTTTTTCATACTGAGACTTGTATTTTTTCTTTGTGAGTGTTCTTTCTATGCTTTTAAAGTGAGGTTTCTGTGTTCTGCTCAGATGGCATAATCTTGATAGAGGCCTGTTGTCTAGGCCTGGTAGTTTTTTTTGAGTTTCCTGTGTTTCTGGCAGCCATTTTCTGCTGATAGTCTGTCTTCGTTACTATTAAGAGTAACAAGGCCTCCTGACCTTCTGTAGTATGGGTGATTGGGTAACAGCAGGGGCTGAGTAGTAATTTGATCTTCTAACTCTTCCTTCCTTACTGGTATATAAACCCTGTGTCTTTAAAAGGTTGTGCTTGTATTTATCAGGCTGTGGATTGCATTTCATTACTGAAACTAAGCGGAAATTCCTTAAGATTCCAAGAGCGGGATAAGTTATTTCTTACAGTTATTTCACTGAACTGCACTTCTGAAATGCTTATAATTGTGCTATACATTTGATCTGCTACATTTTGCACTGTTATAAAGCTTTTTTCATTGTTTCACTGCATTTATGTACTGTTTTATATTGTTTTTAACTGTATTTTTCATTGCTAGATACTCTTTCATTACTCTAATTGCATGTTTACTGAATTACTTCACTGTAAACTGCTTTTTCATACTGAGAGTTGTATTTTCTGTTTGTGAGTGCTCTATCCGAGCTTTTCTGTGCATTTTTGATTTTTTGAGGTTTCTGTGTTCTACAGCTAGGAACTGTAATAGTGTGCATTACTATAATTGTCTGTTTACAGTTAAAAGCATTCTCTAGACTCTGCTTGCTCCTTGAGTTTTTTAAAACTTTCATTTAGTGGCTACAGCTAGGAACTGTAATTTTTCCCACCCACCGTCCCTAATGTTGTGGTGTTCTTATACTTGGTGGCTTTGCAGTTGCCCGCCCATACTGTATATTTGATCTGTGACACTCCTCCCAGTCTAGTATCATTAGTTCATTCAATCTAATAGAGAACATTTGTGAAGGCCAACCCCCTCAGATTCGTAATGTTGAATTAACTTCTGTTCCAGCTTTCTCCATTTCCACTTTTACTGAAAAAAAAAAATTTTTGCTGAAAAAAATATTCTAAGCTTGCTTCCTCCCTTTCCTGTGGCAGGTCTTGTCTGGATATGGATTTGCTGTGCCCAGGACTGTTTGTGAGCTCTTGAGCCCCCCCCCACACACACACACACACATACACTTAACTAGGTTAAACTATTCCTGGCGCCATAAAGTCTGCTCTTTAAATTTTCCCTTGCAACTAGCCAGTTTTTAGTTTCAGCACTCAAATCTGTTTCTTTGAGCTCAGCACTTGTTCAGAACTCGTTGTAAGCACTAAATAAGCTACAAATGACTACAGAACTCAACTTTCCTCACTTGTCTAGAGAAAAACAGTTTTTTGTACTTAATAAATAAGAACCTATCCAGACATGTCTAAAGGTCAGCTCCCGGTGTTTTCTCCTGTCTACCTGATGAATCTGGGCATCTTGGGACAATGCAGTAATTGCCTCATGTACACAGACAACCCTCTCCTCCTACCACCCAACACTACAACCTGTGAGAGATGCACTTATATAGCCAAACTGGAAGCAAAGGTTTCTTCACCGAAGACTGGACTAGACAGTGAAGAGGAGAAGGTAAAGACTTGCACCACACCACACTCATCACATAGTCCCTCAAAACCTACACCACCAAAACACACACACAGAAGCACAAAACACACACCTACATTCACGGAGACTCTCAGGAAAAATCTGCCCAAACAACCAAGACCTCCAAAGCAGAAATGCAAGCAACCTCCACCTCCCAACACAACCCAAATGACACATAGCCCAAATACTCAGTGTGCCACTCAACTACAGCCCATAAGACATAATGTACCCAACACTCTAGTCATAGGTGACTCTATAGTGAGGCACACTGATGTTCCACTCACCAGGCTAAACAAGGATAAAGTTACTGTCAGCTGTCTGTCGGGTGCCAGGATCCACCACATAACGCATGCACTCAGGTCACTCCACAACAAGTACAAATATGACTCTGTCATTGTCCATGTTGATGTCAATGACCTGAGATGTACCTCTCTGGACTACATGAAAAGAGACATGGAGGAGCTCTCCGATCTTGTAGCCCAGGCAGGTATGACGCTAGCCCTGAGTAGCATCCTGCCATCACCCAGAAGGATAACATAGTACAAGGACAAAATGATTGACTTTAACAATTGGCTAAGCTTCTGGGGTCATTCTAAGTGAATCCAGTATTTATCTGCCTGGGATGACATGATCAACAGACCACACTGCTTTGCCAGAGATGGCCTGCACCGGTTGCCCTTGGGATTCCAGATACTGGCAAAGGCTCTTGCCACCCCTACAGTGCCTTTTTTAGACAAGGTTCAAATGACAAATTCACCACCGTAGCAGGTACAAGCAAGCAAAATCTGAGGGTAATGCTACTCAATGCTAGAAGTCTAAATCTGAAAATGCACTCACTCGAGGCACTCCTTAAAATGGAGAACATTGACATCTGTGCAGTGACAGAGACCTGGTTCAAAGCAGAGAGCACCCCTGCATTATCAGGCTATAATTCATACCACACCTTTCGGCAACTAAACCCGGACCAAAACACTAAAGGTGGAGGCATGTCCATATTCATTAAGGATATCCACACCTCCAAGCTAGTTGCTCAGCATAATGCATCCGAAATTATCCAAGTTCAACTAACCCTGGGCATAACCACAATCCAGATTGTAGCTTGCTACATACCCCCCACCATGCCCCAGGATTCCCACTCCTCTTTTCATGATACACTGGAAAATATTAAGGTACAACCCAACACCCTAATAATAGGTGATTTCAACTATCCCACCATTAACTGGGAAAACTAATGGTGTACCAACTGTTTTTCTCAACGTTTTCTGGAAATCATCAATTCCAATGATTTGGATCAACTTATCCACACCCCCATCAGGGGCAGCAATATCCTAGACCTGGTCATCACCAACATGGGTGACCCGTGTTCCAAACCAGAGGTCATCTCCTCATTGGTCAGATCCGACCACAAGCTAATCACCTTAGACATCCACATCCCACTCCCACCCCCAATTAGGAAAACAACCGAAAAACATTTCTTCAAAGCCAACTTCACTTTTTAAGACAGAAGTGGCAAACTTCACGACACCCACGCAGATGGACAATAGAGGTACGACTGCTGAATTCTACACAAATGCACTTTATAAGCACATACACAAGTGCATGGATCATGCTATCCCTAACAGAACCAAGATGCTATCCTCCAAAAAAAGGAAGCCAATCTGGTGGTCTTCTGCCATAAACAAACTCTACAACAGAAGAAAGAAACTGTTGCAAAAAAGAGTAAAATCCCACGATTGGAGGAACTCCCTGGTCAGCCTCAGTAAGAAGCTGAGATCCCTCATAAATTCCTCCAATGCTAGTTATTAAAACAAAATTGCCACTGATTCTAAAGACAACCACAAAGCATTCTATAGCTATGTCAAGAATCTCAATGGCAACACTCAGATCTGCTCTGAGTTACAGTACAATGACACTAAATATACAGAACCAACTGATATCGCCAACATCCTGGCAGATAGGTTCACTGCTAACTTTACCCCCATCTCACCCCCTAAAGGGCCCATCTTTATACCAGAAGAATGCAAAGTTCCTGTAATCACACCTGCACAGGTAAAAACCTCAGTCTCCAAAGCCAAGAACAGAGCATCCATGGAACCTGACAACATCCCAGGCTGCCTTCTACATGAACTACAGAATGTACAGGCACCCCACCTAAGTACCATGTTCAATCATAGCCTCACCTCAGGCTTTGTGCCCATTGAATGGTGCACTGTGACAGTTATCCCACTCCACAAAAGGCGGGCCACAACAGACCCCAGGAACTACTGCCCCATTAGCCTGACGAGCCTGGTCTGCAAGGCCATGGAACGTATCATCATGGAACTCATAAACACAGACATTGGAGATCTCCAAACTCTGGACCTCACACAGTTCAGGTTTGTAAAAAGCAGATCATGTTGCCTAAACCTGATAGACTTCTTTGAAGCAGTCACCAAAGCCATAGATGAGGGTAAGGTGGTTCACACAGCCTATCTAGATCTCGCCAAGGCGTTCAACGCCATCCCCCACTTTGGAATTACAGATAAACTCACTAAACTAGGTATAAATCCCTAAGTCACAAGATGGGTTGTCAACTGGCTTACTGACAGAACCCACACTGTGATAGTAGCAGACTCCAAATCAGACTTCAGACCAGTGATTAATGGAGTACCACAGGGTTCAGTCCTGGGTCCTCTCCTGTTTGGTATCTACTTCTCTGAAGTACAGGCTAACACAGAAGGTCTCTGGCTAACTAAATTCGCAGATGACTGCAAACTAGGAGCCATAATCGAAACTCCTAACGATGTGGACATCCTACAAAAGGGCCTCACTGAGACAGATGCCTGGTGTCAAAGCCATGGTCTCAAGCTGAATGCCAAAAAGTGCATTGTCATTCCCTTTGGTAAAAACTCTGTACCCATGAACTACCACATAGGTGGTAGTCTACTTAACACCGAAAGGGTGATAAGAGACCTTGGGACACAGGTGGACAGTAGTCTCTCCTTTGATAATCACATCGCCGCAGTGGTCAGGAAATCCTTCTATGTGGCGCACCTCATCACAAAAGGTTTCTCATCCAGAAAAAAAGAGGTCATTGTTCCCCTCTACTCATCTCTCATTAGACCCATTATAGAGTACAACGCCCCTTTTGGTATGTATCTCACAAGACATTTACAACAACTGGAAAGGCTGCAAAAATACCTCACAAAGAGGATTACTGGCCTCAAACATATGCCTTACGAGAAAAACTTCAGCTTTACTCAGTCGCATATCGCTTACTCGGAGGCGATCTCTGCCTAACATACAAAGCTATATCAAACCCAGAGCTGTTGGACATGCTCCATTTAAAGAAATCCCAATCCCTCCAAGCTACATGCTCTAGGGACCTAATCCTTGTCGAGAAATAAGTCAGACCTCTGCACGTACGGCTACTGCATGGCTCAGGAATATCAGAGGAATACAAAAACATGGTAGAGCCATTAAACAGTGGACAGAAATCCGTTTATTGATGGAGGATGGAGAAAAACAAACTGGTTTTGGCCGTTAGGCCTTCCTCAGTGTCTGTATTTGTTACAGAATGCCACAATATAAATATATAGTGGTCTATCGCCACCTAAAGACCAGAAACAAAATTACATCACATATATTCATTTAAACGAGGGAAAAAGTGCACCCAATTTTATAATCCATTTCTTTTCCATTTTATTTAATATTGTGTGCCAACCTGATTTGTTGCGTGTATTCTGTTGTATGATGTCAATCACAGTGAATCTGAACTTAGCCCGGGGATGTTTTATTGTATGTTTATAAAGTGCATTGGTTGGTTTACCAGTCCTAATGTCACTGAGATGTTCTGAAATCCTAAATTTTACACAGCAGGAAGTTTGTCCCACATAAAAGGGTGAACAGTTGCAGGACGCCAAATAAATCACACAATCTGATTGACAATTTGCAAAGAATTTGATCGAAAAAAATTCACCAGTGTTCCTGCTTGTGAATTCCTTGGTTTTATATTATTGCAGTGTGTGCAATGACCACATGGGAAGCATCCCAATAATGGGCCCCCTTCTAAAGTAATTTGTTTAGATAAATTCTCATTTCTGTTGATATGTTTGTAATGATTAAAAAAGGATCCCATGTTCCGACCCCTTCAGTAAGAAAAGTGACATTTGTCACCACAATAAACAGAACATGCTGGAGGGATAGATTTCTGTCCCACAGACTTACCATACTCTGGAACAGACTACCTATCTATGTCAAACAGAGCTCTTCATTAGCACTCTTAAAGAAAAATGTTGATGACTGGATTGGTAATAGGAAATTCACCCTGGGGATCACTTCTGTGGTTCTGCTTGACAGGGGCACAGGAAAATAATTTTTTTGGGTGGTGAAAGCCATGGTAGCTTTTTAGCTAGGCTTGTATAGGCCCTAGGGCCAATAGCCCTACTACTACCTATGAACCTAAAATGGCAGTTTTGTAAACAGCAGTTCCAGGGACCTACCCATCATGAACCAGCCATTGCTCCCTGTCCAAACCTGAAACAGGTCTGTGGAGATCAGTACTCTGCCTGGGGAAACAAATACAAATAAATAAAATAAAATAAAATGAATGAGTGACACAAGTGGCAGGACTTCTATGAAGTGACTAGGACTAAACATGGGGGAAGGGTCTGTACCATTGTATCATACTCAGCTTGTAGTGGTTTCCTTTATAAGGTAAACAATTGCCTTTTATAAGACTAAAATTGCTATATATTGATCCAGTCCAAAGTATTCAATCATCTTTGTTTACTTATTTATTTTTTATCTATTAACATTTGTTTACCAGGATTGTCCAACTGGATACCGGGTGTCCTTTTTCAGCAGAGTCCTGGGGAGAAAAGCTCCACAAAGTTACATATAGTAATTTAGTGAAATTAGTTAACAAAGTTTAACAATGTTCATCAATAATTTAAAAAAATTAACAATAGTTTAAAAAGTTTAACAAGTTATTTAGAAGAAAACTGATTACAAAAGATATATAGGTGAGTGTAAGTACAGTATATATACAATCAAATTCATAGAAAAAAGTATGATAGATAATTACATTGTGTTCAATCTGCATAGGGTAGAGTATAAGGCAGTGGAAACATGTTCTACAGAGGTGGCTATGGGTAATAGCATAGTAGAGGTGGGTTCAGGGAGGGTCTTGCATGGGAGGCTCAACAGTGTAGCATTTAGGGATGTTGTTTTACAGAGCGTGATCAGCTGGTTCTCATTATATGCACTGATCCTGAACTGTAAAGTGCAAACAGCTTTACTGTACCTCTTGTTAAGATTATACTTAGTGCAATGTCCTACCAGCATGTTCTCTTTCACACGAAACTATGTTTGTCTGTTTGTTTTTGTTAAGTGATAGTCTAGTCCTTGGATCCACTGCAAGCATAAAAAACATTATAGAACACTCCATAAAATGCAGTACAAAATACACACACACATTACATTTCAGTGCACAGAAAGATATTACTGCATGGAAAGGGCATACAGAATTTTAATGAGAACACTGTTCATATGAAACCATACTACGACGTACAGAAAGAAAAAAAGAAAATGTTATTATTTACATAATTACAAAATACAAAGTTATACAATGAAATGCTAAGTACTTAAGAGTACACTGTTAAGTGCTAAAATTATATATGACCCTTGAACTTCTTCCTGGGGCGTCCGAAAAGAATTAACATGCAGTTTGAAAACAGAGACTGAGAGTCAGATCCAGGGCATAAAGAATGAAGATAATACTTCATAACCATAAACCATAAAACCATAAGCCTATACGCTAAGCAGTAAAATGGCAATGATTTTAACTGAATGACCCTAATTTCAGAATGCAAAGATGTTAACTGATTGACTCCATTTCAGTTTGTGGTACACATCCATGTAAGGATGAAAATGTTTTACTGCTTTTCCTTTTCAAAAATGGCCCGTACTGATGTTAGCTGTTAGCAGCCTTCCTTATTAGAAGAAAACATTTTGAAGTACATACACCATGTTGCAGTAGTGAAACCGTCACTCAGACATGCACTGAACCTGGAGATAAATGTAACTTGACCACCCTCCAGTGGTTACAAGCAAAATAACACTCACTTCAAAGCCTAAGACTGTACAATTTTCTACACTGTTATCACTATTACAGCAATAATTACCATTATTTATTTATTAATTTATTTATTTACCATTATTTTTTAGTGTCCTGTAACAACGTCACATTTTTCAAAACTAAAATAGGCAGCACAGAGTAGCATGTGCTACTCAGAGATTTAGACAGAAATTTGCTAATGTACAGTAACGTCACACTTGGAGCTACGTAAAAGGAGCCCTGCTAAAGATTAAACATACATGCTTATACAGTAGTACATGCATAACCAATACTCCATGCATTTAGTATCAACATTCTTCAAAACTGTACAGATTTTAGCAGAATGTGCAGATTTTTGCCTCATAGTTTTGCTCCATTTTTCATAAAATTGTGGTTTTCTGGCAAATTAGTAGCAAATAATTAAAGGCTGAAGTTAGAAAAGAATCTCAGACATTTGAGTTTCAGAATTCTTACCATTCAGAAAATTCATGCCACAAGAGTTTTCTGTAACTCTAATTCTTGTCACTGTTTATTAAGTGTAATCCACCAGCTTTGCTTAGGTTCAAAGGTAAGTAACTAGGGTAATGACCCTAAAAGGCCTTTTTAAGTCAACCCATGTTACCCAAATATGTATTTGACAGTTTTTTGTACCTCTCATTTTATTGGGGGGGGGGGGTACTGTTGACTATGGCTGATTGAGCATTTACAAGCTTCCTCTTTCTAATAAGGGACATGGGTGGCAGACCAAATGTAAATATGCTATTTCCCCATCCACTAATTCACGCTACCCTTGAATAAGTAGATGGAAAGCCTATTCAATTGAAGGGGTCTCTGAGGTACTTCTTATTTATATTGGAGATGAGGTTTAGGCCCCTAGACTGGGTGTTTCTAATGCCATTTGTTTAGCGTATGTGCAACAGGTCAATAAGGGCTGGATCAGAGAATGCTTTGAAGGTCATGCATAGATCACTTCTCAGTAGTGTGCAGGATACAGAGTACAAGGACAAGGCTTTCAGGTGGTCCGTGTAGGACAAGTTGTCTACACCACTTATTCTTCTTGTGAGAAACCTCTGTGGGCACTCCAGTTGTTGCATATACCTGGTTAGGTACCTATTAAAGGGGGAATTGCACTTAGTGACGGGTTTAATTAAGGCTGAGTAAAACAGAACAATTACATCTTTGAACCCAGATGCCATACCTTTGCTTATATGTTGTGTAATGTAGAATAGTTTACTTACTGCAGTAAATACATGGTAGTCAAAGTCCAAGTCACTGTCTGCATACATCCCCAAATTCCTGACCACAAGATTAATTCTTAGGGATGGATTGTCAATGCAGTAATTTCCTGGGGTAGTTGTCTTTCCAAAAGATACTATTATGCATTTTTTGTCATTGAGCTAAAGATCATGAATCTGGGGGTCCCCTTCACATGGTCGACTTTTTAGAAAGTTGGCTTTCATATGGCCGAGAACATATGATTGACTTTCAAAAAGCTGACCATGGGGAACTGCTATCTCCGTACAGTGCGGAATGGGAAAATTTCCTTCTTCCTCACTGTAGTGCAATATTGGCGTTGGTATATTTAAGTTACAGGGGGTGTGGTGGGCAGAGCCCAGCTGCTAACAGTTTAAAGTAAGTGTGTGTTGTGTTTTTTGTGTTTAATTTTACATGGTCGGCTTTTTGAAAGTCGATCATATGGTCTCAGCCATATGAAAGTCGACTTCCTGAAAAGTCGACCATGTAAAGTAGACCCGAATCTGGCACCCGATACTAGTCTGTGTCAGGCCTTCTTGGATAATGTTTGTATCTTCTGGGAATTCCGTGGCAGTAAACAGTTTGCAATCACCTGCGAACTTGGTCAACCAGAAGCCACTGATGTTGACCTCAACGTCAGAGAAGCAAATGCCAAAAAAGAGTGGCCATCACCAAGCCCTGAGGGACTTTACTACTGGCTGGCCTTCTTTTGGAGGTAGACTCTTCATTCCTTACTTCCTGGGTCAGATCTGTGAGTAGCCATCTGGCTATCCAGCAGGTAATGTAGGGGGTTGTACCTGATTTCATAAGCTTATCTAAAATGACAGAGTGGGATTCTGTGTCAAATACTTTGGTTAGGTTGAGGTAGGCAGTATGCACCATATTGCCCTCATCCATTGCTTTGGTGAGAAGGGTTCTTATGTCATTATTTACAATCTCCATGATTTTTCTTTCTAGGACCTTACATATGAGATTAGTCAGGCTTCCTTGGTCCATGGATGGCCCACTCTTGTGCAGAAAGATGACAGAAGCCATCCTCCATTCAACTGGCACAAAGCTTGCTTGGAGGCTATGATTGTAACAGTTCTTCTAATGACTCTGACAGGTCATGTTTCATGCTATTAAAGAGGCATCCTGAAATGCTGTCAGGCCTCACTGATGCAGTGTTTTTGGCAATGGACAGTGCATTGAGGATCTTTTCTCTAGTGATAGTTGGGGGAGCTATGGTTTGGGGTATTTTTTGATAGGTGTTACCGAGAAAAAGCAGGGTAAAAACTTGAGCTGAATTTATCAACCAGTAGATTTTCTATAGCCTCCAGATCAGTATAGGTGTTTCAATTTACAATTAAAGCAGCATATTGTTGTATATTGCCTTTGAAGTTTTGGACATAGCTGAAAAATGTCTTGTGGTTGTCCTTAGCCTGAGAGACTACTTTTACCCCAAATGTGGCTTTGGTAGACTTAATTAGTCCCCTGAGTTATCTATTTAGCTTGATGACTGAGTTCTTAACTTGTTGGGCACTGCATTTCCTATTTTAGACTATAATTATTTTTCCTTTTTGTTATACAACCTGTTGAAACACAAATACTTGCAATCTAAAATTATTAGACAGACTGAGCTCAGACTTGTAAAAAAAAGACAAAACCAGCTGTTCAAATCAGAGGAGCTGCAGTATGATAGTACTGATATGGACACTGTAATATCTAATTTAAAAGACAAAATAATCCGTCCATAAAAATAATAAAATAGTTCATTTAATGTAAAATAAAACACAAGAAAACTGTATGGGCTGCATAACTAGTTAGTACGGTGGAGGCTCATTTGTTATCAGAATTATCCAGTTAAAAACGGCCATTTACCACTGTGACAAAGGGGGATATTGCCGGCACAGCTATCTGGAATTTTATAAGTAATTATATGTCATTTGGAAATATCAACATGATTTATATAAGATGTTTGTGTTACAAATGTATTAGAACTGTATGTCATGTGTATATCAAACTGCTGGTACAGAAGTATGTGTTGAAAAGGTTTTGCAAAGTGCTGTTTGAAATGTAACTGCAGTGTGCCCTACTGGAATAGAACAGAAATATACATGCACTACTGCAACTGTTAAAATGTATATATTTTAACTATGGAAACTGGAATACAGGAGGTTAACTTCAGAAAAATAATTGAAATTAAATTACTTTATGGCTACGCCATAAAAGATGCCATCTTTCAGTTTCAATGCAGTAAGGAGACACAATGTCTAAAACTAGGGAGCTTTCTGTATTGTCTTCGAAGTGAACTAATTACTACCTCTGAAGGTATGAAGGAATGCAATTGTTTTATGACTTCCAGCATCTGCCAAAGATCTGAGGTCTATGTATTTTCACAGGTAGATGCTAAATACTGCCTGCTTCCATTAGTGGGGGGTTCACCAGGGATAGAGTCAGATGACAAAAACTGATGTCATTCTGCAAGCTATTGCATCAGTATTTTTTAGATATTAATTTGAGGAGTCTCTTTGTGAGACAAGGCATTCTGTATTCTGTCTTGAACCTGACAAGAACCATTCACCACATCTGCCTTGCTCTGATGAAGTAAGTTTCTAGGGTATAGTAACTCTGAAATATAGTCAAGAATATAGCAAAGCTTAGTTTAGATATTTTTTCTTTATGTATTTGAGACTGTCCTGGAATGTTGTTTTAAATATTTCCTGTGATTTTGAACTCTGATGTCATTGTGAATATATACAGAGTATTTTCTTGTTCTTTTATTATTTATTATTAAATTTATTTAAACCTTTAATTGTGGCTGATCAGTCTGGAGATATTTAAGTTTTATGAGTACTTGCATATTTCATGACACTGTGTGGGCAACTCCTAATAGCCTTTCTCTTGGTCAAACTACCATTTGTATTAATATTAATATTACACAGTAAGATTGGTCACCCTTTGTTAAAGGCCTTAAAGTAACTGATAAGGAGTTTGCTGGTGGCAGTGATAACAACCTTATAGTCTGGGCAAAAGGGGGCATAGCTAGTAAACCTATGCCAACCTTTCCCAGGTGTGTGTGTGTGTGTGTGTGTGTGTGTGTGTGTGTGTGTGTGTGTAAATCAAACCTCAAAGTGTGTTTGTTAGCTACTTGGGCAGGGACACAAAGCACACTGGATGATCAGACATGGTGCTGGAGGTCTTGACTTGGCCATTCAACTGAGATCTCAACTCTATAACTGTGCCAGTGAGGAATCTTATTGGAGATCTGGAGGAAGAGGGAGAATCCAGTTCCAGATGGACTTTTTTCTCTGTGTGCTCTTAAGGGAAATTGCACTTGATGCAGACAGCTGCATCTGGAAATAGTGTGTGTGTACCTGTTATCTCCCCAGTGTACATCCCCCACTGGTGCCAGTGGTTAGGACTGAGGCACCTTGATTACTGATCCAGTGATGGGTCATCACAATCACCACCTACAGAATTGAGAAAGAGCTATCAATCTGTCAATCCTTTCCCTGTCTGGGCTAGGTGAGATTTCCCTTGTTCAGTCAAATTAAGCTGCAAGCTCCACTCCTGGCGGTGCCCTTCCATCAATTCCTTTAAGTTTCAGCTTTGCAATTGTACTCTCTCCAGCACCCTATGACTTTGTTTTCCTGGAAGCTCCCTGCCGGATCATGGGAATAACACCACTGGACTACTAGTCATCATCATTTATGGTCAGAACTATGATGGCATTCGACTGTCTTCCAAGCTCCAACTTTCGTTTTTGAATTGTCAAAAACAGACAAAACCAACTGTTCAAATCAGAGGAGCTACAGTGCGATAGTACTGATGTGGACACTGTAATATCTAATTTAAAATACAAAATAATGCCGCCAGATCACTAAAGGAATAATTTATGGAAGGAACCTGTTGATGTTGTGTTTCCACCATAGAGGCCTGTTTTTTGAGTTTGTGCTGTGCTTATTTTGGGTAGGTACCACTGTCTCTATACAGCTGTACATATGATTGCAAACAGATTTTGTGACTGACTCTGTATAGGCAGTAGTGGTACCTGGGTTTGGAGGGGCTTGAAATTTTGTCAGGTGGAATTTAAAAGTAGGATGTTTGCCATGATAATTCCTATAAATTATAGAGCTACCAGGTATCTCAGTTTTTTTTTTACTTCAAAGGAGACACAGCTCTATGGTCTGACCCAACCAATGTGGTCTTACATTTGTGGGGCTGCAACATTTCCCCATGTTGATGAGGACTAGGTCAAGGATATTGCTGCCTCTAGTAGGCTTAAGAATTAGTTGGCCCATGGCATTCATGTTAACAAAGTACAGGAATCTAAGTGCCTGCAAGTTTGACACTGTGTAAGATTCCCAGTTTATACTGAAGTAGTTGAAGTCACTAATGAGTATGGTGTTGGGTTGAATGTAAAGTGACTCAAGTGCTGCTAATTAAACTGAAGTCCAAAGGGCGGAAATATTCTCAAAAGGTAAAACTCCACAATGAATACTTCTGCTCAATACTCATGAAAAAGATATTTACTTAAGCCACACAGAAGTGCCCAAGAGATGTGGGCTATCACTTAATTCTCAGAGAAACAGGGTCCTGAAAGATTTCATAAAAGTAAAGTTTCACAGTTCTCCAGTGATTCAGAGACGTGGTCATCTGACTGACAAATATTGTAACCACTCATGGGAGAAGGGTGAGGTCACATGACCTGAAGAGCAGACATGATTCTCCTTCACAGCACTAGCAGCAGGATGGATGCTGCACACCTTTAGTCAGATGCTAATTGTGGGGAAATTATAAAATCATTACTGATGTAAGGAGCTACAGTATCTGGAAGCCTGGAAAGCAGAGGATCTAAAGCAGCATGGAGCCCTGATAGGAAAATACTGACAGACATTTCTAACAAAATCACAATAAACCATGTTCAGACAAAAAACCCTGACACTTACTCCTTTCTAACCTAATACTAAAACTTTAATTATCTAAAATACTGCATGTATGTAACAGCTGCATCTCTATAAATGAAAATAGTCATTGGATACAAGTAAATTTCTTCCATCAACATATGTTAATCATGCTACAGACAGGCACGGATGAACTTTAGGATCGAAGGTTATGTCTTAAGTTTATCCAGTACAATTAATGAAGAAGGTTTTTGTGAACTATAAACAGTGCATAGGTGTGAAATCTGATGAACACTGTTTAGTTATTTCTGCTGTCTGTCTAAAACTAATGACACCAATCTAAAACAAATCCATCTTTCACATTTCCCTTACTTGGATAGATTTAAATGCTAGAACATGTAAATGTTTCTATCTTTCATGTTTACCTTACTTGGATACTTTTACATGTCCTAACGTGTAAATATATCCATATTTCATGATTACCTTACTTGGGTACATTTAAATATTATAAACATACTCTTCTCCCTAGACTTCCACTGCAAATGGCCTCTACCAAACTAGTATCATTCAGTTAAAGTGAGATAAAAAAAGTGCTAGGGTTAAGCATTTTAAAAGTAGGATATTTTATAAGAGGCTGTTCCTTGCAGCATTTAGGAACTTTCAGGGTTGAATTCATTGCATTTTAAAAGATTATATAACTACAGAGTAGCATTGCTGAAGACGAACAGGTCATGCAATATTTTATTTATTTTACATCTGTTAACTGTGGGTGTCTGACTGAGCCGAAAAGGCCCTTTTTCAGTAGAGGCCCGGGGAGAAAAACTCCACAAAGAAAAATTACAGAGACATTTAGTTATTTAGACATGATCAGTATACACACACATTACGGGAGACATGTTTTTATAGTGGTATGCGGCACATAACAGCTACAGTGGAGAGAACAAACAAAAAAATATTAATTTTAAAAATAAAGGTAATTAATAGATTTGTGGTGTACAGCTGAAATTTGGAACATAAGTAGAATAAATACATAGTACACAGGTACAGCACATACATTGTAGATTAGCCAGTGTTTGTGAGTAAGATTGAAAAATATTATCAAGTGCTCTAGATTTTGTATGTATGTGTTATCCGCTTTCACTAGCCTGGGGAGCAATCATGGCACTGCCAACTTTGCTTGAGATGTTGCCTGATAAGGTCTTTAAAGGAGGCTTTGTATGATGTGTTTTGAATGCTAGTAGGGACAGAGTTCCATTGTTTAGCCACTGAACTACTATATAGTGCACCTCCAAAGCTATTGTAGCTGTGGGTGACTTCTAGTAGTAGTTTGCTTGATGATCTGAGGCCTTTTGGCTGAGTGATGTTGTACTAGGTTTTTGAGGGCACGACACTTACTGGGGAGGTAATAGATAGAATGACAGAGGCAGAGCTGATTGTAGGTTAGGAGGTTGGGCAGTTCAAGCCAGTGGAGCTGTCTCAAAGCAGTACAGTGATGAGTTCTATATAAGCAATTTGCAGCAAAGCAGGCAATTCTGTTATAGCAGGCTTCCATTTTGCTTAGTTCAGTTTTGTTGAGATTAGTCAGAATGGGAGATGAATACAGTAGGGTGGATAGAAGTTGGGAGCGAGCAATGGCTGATCCTGTGTTGTTGGTAAGAAATGGTTTGATACGGTAGAGTGACCCCAGTTTGGCATGTACTTTTTTAATAGTTAAGTTGAGATGACTATCAAATTTTAGGTGGGAGTCTATGGTTATTTCCAATAGCTTAGCCTGTGCCACTGGAGCAATTGGAGTAGCATTTGTGGAGTAGATAGTGAATTGACTGTTAGTGTTTTTGTTAGAACTGGTTATAATCATAAGCTGAGTTTTCTTTGGATTGAGGATAAGTTGGGCTTTGGTAAGGTAGTTTTCAACGTCAAAGAATGCTAGCTGAGTTGTTTGCAGGAGGGTGGGAATGTTTTGTGCAGCACAGATTAAGGTAGTGTCATCTGCATACTGAATTAAAGATGCATGCTGTGTGGAGATATGGAGGTCATTTGTGAAGACTGTGAATAGTAGTGGTCCTAAGAAAGAACTCTGTGGGACTCCTATAGTTATGGGCAGCTGAGGAGAGAGAGAATTTTCCCATTTCACAGCTTGGTACCTGTCAGTTAAGTAACTTTGGAACCAGGTGAGAGTGAAATTTGATAGATGATATTGATTTAGTTTGTTTAGCAGGATTTGGTGTGAGACTGTGTCAAATGCTTTGGACATATCCAAAAAAAGAGTTGACACTTGTAGGTCTTCATTTTTGAGACAGTTTACTGTGTCTGTGAAGCAGAGGGGGGCTGTAGTGGTACTATGGGCAGGTCTGAAACCATGCTGAGTAGGTGACAGGATGTTGCAGTCTAGGAGATAGTTTAGCATCTGGGTATGGATGCATTTTTCTAGGATTCTGGCCAGGGGGGAGAGTAAAGCAATGGGTCTGTAGTTATTAAGTTCAGTGGAGGTCCCACCTTTATGTATGGGTGTAACATAGGATATTTTCCAGAGTTTGGGCACATAGTTTTCAACAATTGATCTGTTTATGAGAGTGGAGATTGGGATAGCAATAGCATCTGCTGTGAGTTTCAAGAAATAGCTGGGGAGTAGGTTGGCTGCTGTTGATGAGGTTTTAGTTTGGAGAGCATGCTTTTGATTGAAGTGGTGGAAACTGTTTTGAGGGTAAAGCTTGTATTAGTGTTATTTGTGTTGGGGGATAGTGAGGAAGGAACTGTCCTGTGATACTAAGGATAGAATTGAGTTCACAAAGTGGGAGTTGAATTGTGTTTCGATGGGAACTTTAGTGTCAGGGGTGGTTGGTTTGGGGGTAGCCTTTTGGGTGGATTTTAGTAGCTGGTTTACATTTTTCCAAAATGTTTGTGGGTTGTGTTGGTATTTAGTTTGTAATGTTGTGTAGCAGGATTTTTTGTCCAGCCTAATGCATTTTTTTGCATGGTTGTGCAGTTCTTGGTACTTAGTTAGACTTTGTGTTTCTTTGTTTTTTTGATAGTAAAGCCAGGCAGTATCTCTGGACTTGAGGATTTGTTTAGTTTCTTTACTGAGCCAGGGGTTTGTAGAGGTTCTAACCTTGATTTTGCGCAATGGAGCAACAGTGTCTAGGTGTTGTAGAAATGTTTTGTTGAAATATGCTACAGCCTGGTCAAGTGGGAGGGTTTTTAGGGGGGTCCAGTCACAGTTACAGAGTAAAGTGTTGAGGACCTCAGGAGAGAATTTTTTTTGCGTTTCTTGTGGATATATAGTTAGTGGTTTTGCATATGCTTGTTCTACTACGTATAGAGTATATTATGCTGTGGTCACTTAAGGTGTCTGGGAGACTGCCTGTGTGAGGGTAGAATGTGGGGTTGTTAGTTAGGACCCAGTCAAGGATGGATTCCCTTTTAGATTTTTTTATCACATCTAGTTGGAATTTGGACTAGCTGCTGGTAGCCATGGAGATTTATTAGATTACTTGGTGGTTCTGATATACAGGTGAACCAATCTAGGTTGAAGTCCCCCAGAATAAGGGTTTCTTGTGAGTATGTGGAAGAACACCAGGATAAGAAGTCTTCAAGGCTAGCAGGTGTATTACCAGGTGGAATATAGATCACAATTGTGGTGATGACTTTTTTAGGGTGAAGTTGAAGTTGTGAGATAAGTATGTCCCAATTACTGGGGGAGGGGTAGGAGTTTGGTAATTGACAGACAGTTAAGTTTGACTTGTACAGTAAGGTAATTCCACCCCCTTTACGAAGTGGTCTGTCTTGTCTTGTATTGTAGCTGGTAGGGAGAACTTCTGAGTTAGCTATGTTTTTATTTAGCCAGGTTTCTGTTAAATCAACTATGTCT
Source organism: Protopterus annectens (assembly GCF_019279795.1). Classification (NCBI taxonomy): domain Eukaryota; kingdom Metazoa; phylum Chordata; order Ceratodontiformes; family Protopteridae; genus Protopterus; species Protopterus annectens. The sequence continues at coordinate 469,620,504 of NC_056738.1, read as the reverse complement.
GGGGAGTAGTGTGCTATTGTGGCCTGGAGTTCAGGTATTTTATTTTTGATACTTCTAATATTAATATTTAGCATTAAAAGATGGTTGGTTTTGCTGCTGTTGTTGATTTGCCCAGGGATGAATATCATTATGTAATGTGGTGATGTAAGAGACGTATATAACCATATTCCAAATAAAAAAAAGTTTTGAAATGCCATAACAATCTGTTCAAACTGCAGAAGTACTGAAAGGACAACAATAAGAATGATGTTACAGTATCTCCAAACATTCATCTAGGTCTGAAAATAAACTCTCCCATTAAAGTCTGTTTTGTAGTGCTAAAAGTAGTGTTCAAGAATAAAAGTGGACACAAATAATGATATGAAAAGCACAGGGGTACTACACATGTACACATGATATGAACACTCCAATCTTTAAAGGCCCAGAAAGGGTTAAGAGCACAACAAACTTTAATTTACTTATATGCAAATATTGAACAAATTTGTGTTAACATTTAAACTAAATTGCGTTGTTCTAAGCATGTACTTTCAAAACTGTAAAGCATTGCTATAAACACAAAAGACTACACTACACATATGTCCAAATGTGCCACACCTAATACTGATGTACACAGAATTGCCAGACAAATACATAGCAAACCAGAATAGTACAGGCCTTATCAGGGGTGTAGCCAGTGTTTTTAAGGCATACCTCCCAACCATACTGAATTACTCGGATTTTCCTGAGTTCTGGGGTCCAAATGAAGGGGTGCCACGATTCCCGAGTGGCACCCTTCATTTCCGATTTTTTTTGCTTTATAATTTTAACATTTTCAGAAATTGCGCTGTCGGAGCAGACGTCATCACGTGCGAGATAACGTCAGCTCCGTCAGGGCTACCAGCCAGTCGGAATTGAGCGCAAGGAGCTCACGTCATCATTTCCGACTGAAAATGCGAGCAGGAAAGGCAGCAGTGAGCAGAATGGATTAACGCAATGGGAGGCAGCTTGTTTTGTTCAGGGCAATACAAGGACTGAGCAGAATGGATTAACGGCAATAGGAAGCAGCTCGTTTTGTTCGGGGGACTCAAGTAATGAAGGGAGACAGACAGCTCATTTTGTTCGGGGGGAATACAAAGACTCAAGTAAGGAAGTGTGTGTGTGCTTGTAACATGTTGTGTTGTTGTGTCTTTCGGCTTATCCCGGTTAGGGTAACATATTCTGTTATAATCATACTAAAGTTAAGGTCCACTCATTTTTATGTGCACATAAATTTCACTGACTGAACTGATATATCCCCTAAGATGCATTTACCATAAGAAAATGTTGACTAGCCTTGCTACTTATTTGCTAAAGCAATGCATAGTTTACTCATAAAAAAAGATACAAAATAACTTTGAATTACTATCATACTTCATTAGACAGAGCTGCCTTACTGCAAAATAATGTTTTCTGTTATGTACAGTATCGAAGAAAACAACTGCAGAAAAATGTCTTTAATACTAAACTGATAGGATGACTCGGCAGACAAGCTACAAAATGAGCACAATTTGCAGTCATGTAAGCTTGGAAGCTGAAATCATTTTACTCTTTAATATGTTATGGTTTATCTCATTTAGGCAGTACCTCATTCAAACATGTTTCATATTAAATATGCAGAGTAACTGAAAGTACCAGTAAGTAAAGCACCCAACAAATTAAAGTTAATTGTTAAGTTTGACAGACCAATTATGTGACTTAAAATACATTGTAATGACAGTACATGATACATAGTGAAGCTGCCTATTGAATAAATTGGAATTATGTATGACAACAAGTGGGCTTAAAGATAAGCTGTGCAAAATGGAACAAGAAACCACCACAAGCTTTATGCATTCTCATACCATCTTACCAGAGTATGTAGATACAGTTAATTAACTACTGCTAAAGTACAAGATTTTCATGACTAAAAGTTTGGAAGGTGAGATATGATTTAACTGCAGTTTTAAATCAAATTATTCATAGTAATAAAGCTATGTTACTCACCTAAAACTTCCTCTAGCAGATGGTACTGTTTATAAATGTAACAAAAGCAAAATCTGTTCCTGAATTTCTAATTTATGTGCAGTGTGACTTTTTTTTTTTTTTTGGATCAATGAAATGTTTCTTTCATGAAATTCTGCAACAGAAAGTAATGCTGTATTTTTGGGTACATTTCATGAAATTTTATTGCATTTTTCTTTTGTAAACAGTAATATATGTACCAGAGATGAGACATACAATGAATCTGCATTTCAAATTAATTAAAGCTGGTTTGCAAGAGAGGGCTTTAATTAGAAGGTATTGATACCACTGTAACATCTTATGTCTGAACATTCCCTTTCTTGATCCATCTTATACTTCTTCTGAATCACTGTCAAAGGGATTGAAGTGGACTATAACAATATCCTCATGAAGGTGCGAGTTTCAAGGGGAGAGAAGTTTTAATGCCAAGTTGTCCATTTTCATTGTGAGACAGTATTGCTTTGTTTATCAGATGTCTGTTAGTTTGTGTATTGATGTGCTGCAAAATGTAAAAATAAAATCCAAATAATCATTGTAGATTGTAGAAGTAAAGCAGTATCCACACATTAGTGTTTATGGTAAATGGGGTGAAATAGCCAGGTAATGGGACATTGGAATGGCTGCAGGGGGGCTCTGGTGCCATATTTTGGTTGTCTGTCCTTCAGTTTGCTTTTGAAAGTTGGTATCCCACAATTCTATTGAAGTGGGTGGGGTTACGTAATTATGCATGCAAATTAGATGTTAATCAGCGTACAGATTTGTACCTATTTTTCATGGGCCTTGTCCAGATTTTTGATGTTTCCAGGTTGAGAGGTATATTTTAAGGTGTTCACTAACTTGTGCTCTAGTTTCCTAAATACAGTCCTCACCAAAATGTGATCTCCCCAAAACCTAGTTAATGTGTTTTTTTTTTTCTCAACAATTTATCTTTTCAGTTGTAAAAAAAATGTAACAGCAGGCTTAAGCAAAGGTTAGCCAACCAGACATTCTAAAACAAGCATTTAGCAAAATATAAAAGCATAATCCATGGTAAATATGCCAGGGCTTTTTAAATTTAAATTCCAGCACATAGCATTGCACAAAACTTAGGTAATAAAGCCACACAAAAGAAAGGCATAGCCATGCTGGACAAATGGTTAAAAGAACAGAACTCAAGACTTGACAAATGCACAGTCCATAAGCATAATGTTAAACAGAAATATAACATGCTAAGAATCAAAAGCAAACAACTTCCCAATAATGGCGTTCCATTCTAGTAAAAGCCAAACATGGCAATCCTGATCAGTCATAATAGTAACATTACTGTACACAAGATGAAAGTGAACATTCATCAAAGCTATCTTTAGGGAGTAACAGGCAAGCTAACAATACATACAGCTTAACCTATACAAAATGGAGACAAACTCATATAAGAGTCTCCTTTAGTGAGTAACAGGTGGGCTGATAACACAAAAAGGTTAAAGTGCATAGCAACACACATCAAAGCCATCTTTAGCTTGTAATAAGTAATCTGACAACAAAGAATGGCTACAGGTATGCTTTCAAGAAACTCCAGTGCCTCAAATGGTAAGAGTAGGACAGAGACAACATGCTCTCATGGAAACTTCCACAGCCTCCTGTTATTTGATGCCATCTTTACTTTTATCTAGTTAGATGGGCAGATAGATGGACATAGACAAGTTGATAATTTAGATTAGATAGACAGGATTACAGATAGATCATTAATTCGTTTGTATGGAGGTGGGGGAAGGTGGTCCCTTATTCTACCTGCACACAGCATGCTTTAAAGATGAACATTGAAGGATGAAGGGGCGACACCACCCTTACAAAACTGAATTAATAGGAAAAACCTTAACAGTTACAAATACATGCTACAGGAAGCTTCAAACTGCTCCATCAGTCTCTGGTTTGTTTGTTTCTTTTGGCTTTTTCCCAGTTAGGGGTCGCCACAGCGGAACTCCGGTCCGCTAATGATTGGCAGTAGATTTTTACGTGCCGAGTTGCCAGCCCTGATGCACAACCTTCAACGAAGGTACGCCCATTCATGCATGTCTCCACACAGAGGACACTCTAGCTGAGAATCAAACCGGACAGCATCTTACTGTGAGGTGACAACGCTACCACAGCACCACCACCACAGTTCCCACTTGTCAAAATTATGTGACTGCCACATTATTTTAACAGGTAAATAGGGGTTTAGTGAGGGTCCCGAGTTCAGCATTGTGAGGACTCTCTATATAGACCTGGAACTGTTTTGCTGGTAAGAATACAGTAAAGCTATAAAATGTAAAAAAAAATCCATCATTTTTTCAGAGATGGTACAGCAAGACTGTAAAATGTAAAAAAAAAAAAAAATACAGAAATATATTTAAACCTGCAACTGTATTTTTTTGTGAAGAAGCAAAACTGTGGAAATTCTGAAACACAAAGATACTTGTTAGTCAGGCTAAACCAGTTCCTTGTGGTTACCCAAGGCATTGCATCTCTCAGCTAAGTTCTACCGTCTTTCAAGTAGCAGTCCAGAAAAGTGTCACGGATACTTTAAAGGGCAGTTCTGCCTCGTGGTTGTCCTTAGACAGCTGTCCACATGTGAAGTGATGTGATGCTTTCACTGTGAAGATTCACCTCTAACTTTACCTGGTTTTAAGGTCCAAATACTGGGGTGCCACGAGTTCCCGATTGGCTGCCTTAATTCCTGATTATTTCCTGGCGGTTTTTCCAAATTTTTTCAGCCCTTTTTTTTGCCAACGTCATCACGCACAGAGGCGTGCGCAATGACGTCAGCTTTGTGCCCAGACTGCCACCCTGTCAGAATATGACTGAGTCTGTGTGTTTTGTTATGTTTTTATGACTTGCACATGTTACGCTGCAGCAGCTCTGCAATCCAGACCAGTCCGTTTCCAAATCAGAAAGATAGAGAGAGAGCAGAGAGGGGGACGAACAAACCTTCTGGGCCAACAACAAAGTAAGACAGGCAGGGTTTTTCATTTATTTTTTTTAAATAATACAAGTAGTTGAAGCAGGCAGAGGCAGCTAAGCTTATTTATTTAGTGTAAAAGTTTGAGGCAGGCAGCCAGGATAGGAAGGAAGCAAGCAAAGCAAGCGATCGCAACCCTTCCCTGTGTGTCCTAAGCTGCAGAGCTCAGCTCAGCAGTAGCAGGTTAGCAGCAGACAGTCTCATCAGACTTACTCATCTAGGACCAGACCAGAGCTGTGTCGCAATCATGAAAAAATACTTTTCTTCCACTTCCTCTGGCTCCTCCTCCGCCTCCAGCAGCAGGTAAATAAAATAAAAGAAATAAACAAAATAGATTGATGAACTATAACTATTCCCATCCTTTTTTATAATGTGAACTTTTTACATTCTAGCTTGCATTCTCTTTGCACTCATAAACCTATACTCCTCTATCCCTCTTGCAACCTCCCAACAACCTCTGCACCATATAAAGTCCACTGGTTGGCATTTGGCGCCATTTTTACTCTCCTTCCACTGCTATCTACCCTTAGCTCTTGCATCTTCTGGTGACAAGTGGCTAAGCCTAGGGACTAATTATGATAAGCATGCTGTAGCAGCAAGTGCTGTCTTATCTTTACTTAAGGTTTGTACTGTTGTGCTGCCGATAATTGTGAACAGATATGCTTAGGATATTAACTGTTATTTTCTCTTAATGGTCTACTTCTATACAGTGCTCCTAAGGTTTCTAAATAACTATCTTGCAATATGGTGTTAGGGATTCTGTCCTAATTGTAAATCATATATACTTGGGATAAGCTAGCCAACAGAAGTTAACTTGAGTTTTATAATAAACTATTTTTAATCACTAAGTACAGCTGTAGTTAGACAGTGTGAATACCAGTGGCAGCTGGTGACTTCAAATTAAAGGGGGGGCTGCAGGGGACAGCTGAATGGGTGGGGCCAATGGGAAGGGGTGTGGCCAACCAGAAAGGGGTGGAGCTATGTTCAAACCCACAACAACTGGAACTTTAATTAAATACGCTGCCCTGGGTGCCAAATAGTCATTAGGAGAGTCCAATCAAGACAAAATGAAGTGTAGAAGAAAAAAATATTTCAATGCATTGGCTACATGGCAACTTACTTAATATCCAGATGGAAACAGGTTGTGAGGCATAAAAAAATAAATTACTTTTTAAATACATTACTGGAATGCCAGTCAAAATCAAGTATAAAAAAACAAGCAGCACTCATCTCAAACCACTACTCCTTGCACTGCAGTTCTAATTATAATTTATATTCAGCTTTATAAAATTACCAAGTAACATGCTGAAAGTAGCAATCTCTGTGATACCCCCACTTGTAAAAATGTTTCTTATCCGAAAAAAGACCTGCTGCCTGACACAACTATCTACTTGTTTCATGGGGAAGACATGATCAAAGTAAAAAAATGAACAGCAAACGAGAAACAAGCTCAAGATAAATTGCTTAAAGGATTCCTGCACAAGTTATGGACCACACATGATAGATTGGCATTCTGTTTAGTTTACGGATAAGCCTGCAAAGATGACTGCAAGTCTCCAACAAAAGATGACTGCAAGTCTCCAACAAAAGATAACTGCAAGTCTCCAACAAATGCAATGAGCTTCTGAAAATACTGTAATCCTGTCCTTTTATTACAAATACTGTCATATGCATTTCAATACCCAAGGCTTATACATTATCTAGTTATGTAAATATTCTCAGCATGGCAACAACGAAGGCTTTCAATGCTGGTAATTCTTTAACAGTATGCTTATTAAAGCTTACTTACATCTTACAATCTCCGACAAGCTTACCTGATGGTCATTAAATCATTGCTACTTAAACAGAGCAACAGGGCACTGTGACAGCATGCATTTCCTGAATAATAAGAAGCATAAATCAACAGTATAAAAATATGACAGAAAACCAGAACATTCTGCAAAATCAAGGACAGATGAAAAGCCAAGGTCGTACTTGTGGTTTACCTTGGATGGGGGAATACTCTGCACACTTACACTGCATAACTGCTCCTTGCCTTCCTTGCACACATCCAGAGCCACTACAATGGGGAGTGGGGTGCAACAAGTATGTCACAATTTGAAATGTCTCTGTCTGACAGTGATGGCTTTGACACTCATACCTTTCAACTTCAGAGAAAGAAATCTGGACAAAGCCATACATAGAACTAGAAGTGAGACACAGGCCCAAAAATAAGGACAATTTTTAAATATTGCTCTTATTAACTTAGATAATAGTACAGTAGTAGGTCTTGCATTAGTACGAATTTTCTGAAGGGTATGAAATCTGAAACTCAAATGTCTGTCATTATTTTCTAACTTCAACCTTTAATGACTTGCCACTAATTTGCCAGAAAACCGCAATTTTACAGACCAAAATGTGATGCAAAAATATAAAGTTGCCACACAATACAGCTGGGAACCTGTCAAAAAAGGGACACGTTTTTAATAGCAACACTATTAACTTGAGCAGCTAATAAAATAAGAGCATCTACATGCATTTCTGAAATAAAAATAATCTATAACTCTGATCATTACAGTTATATACAATTGTAAACCCTCCACGTTTTCTTCCAAAATTGCCATTTTGAGGAGGGATTATTAGGGGAGAGCAACATTTTGAGCCATAATTGGGGACAATGGAGAGGTTTGGATATTCCTAATTCTACAAAGCGATTTGCACATACCTCTCAACCTCTTAATGCCTGAAATCTGGACAAGGCCAAATATATTGGGGGAACATACAAACACTACTAAAAATTGCTCTTGTATAAACTTAAGACAGTTGATAGAATAACAGGTCTTGTATTAGCATGCATTTTTCTGAAGGTTATGATGTCTGAAACTCAATGTCCATCATTTAGTGACTTCATTCCTAAATGATTTGCTAGAAAACCACAAATTTTATGAGGAACAAACCAAAAATAAGAAGCAAATATCTATCCATTCTGCAAACATATGGACAACTGAGAGGTATAGTTCAACCGTGGCTGTCTGAATTTGCTAACCCCCTCACAAAATCATGGTTGAATGGAGCCTCCCCCCTGCAGCCATTCCAATGTCCCATTCCTTGGTTATTTTGCCCCATTTACCATAAACACTAATGTGCATACTGGTTTACTTCTGCGATGATTTAGATTTCATGTGAAAGTTTTATTTTGCATTTTACAGCACAAACCCTAATAGATATCTGTTAAACAAAGCAACGCAGTCTCACAATGAAAACAGACTTAGCATTAAAACTTCTCGGCCCTTGAAACTCACATGCATTGAAACAGCATTGAAACCCACATTCAAAGAAAATACATTTTGCCAGTGGCAGATAAAGATTAACTCTGGGCTGGTTTCAAAATCATAAGCCACTTGAACATGAAACATACACATGCTCTTTGATGCACCTTCCTGACTATTACATTATATTCCTTGTACAATACAGTACAGTTGTTAGAGGGCATTTTAAATGTATTGTTTTGAACATTTTTCCAGTAAACAATGAAACAAAATGCATGCACCAATGACAGAACTGCCCAATTCATAACATTTCCATCATAAAATGTCTACTCAACCTTCTATAGTTCACCAGTATCAGTAAATATGCACAATCTCTGAAGTAGTAAAATCCACATTAAAGAAATCTGTGACTAATAAAGAGGTTGCTGCTAGCAAACAACTTTATATGTCATTGTTTCATCTACAAATAAAGTGCCTGTTGCCCTTGAAAAATAAATTGCCTATGTTGCATGCATTAAAAAAATGATAAGCTGGTAATACCACAATAGGGAATGGATAGCAAACTGATAACAGGTTCATAGTTACTAGGTATCTTTGCCAAAAAGGACTACAGCATCCACCCCCTTTACAACACAGTACAGTATCAGCAATGCATCTACCTACTGTAGGAGTAGAACCCACAGCCTTCTGCATCAAAAGCAAGTACACTACCTGTTGTGCTATTAACAATGCAAGCAGGCTTAGCATAAGCAGCACTAAACTTTTGTTCCCCTGCAGCTCTCAGCTCCTTGTAAAATCTACTCAACACTCAGCTGTATCTCTAAACTTTGCAGCACAAGATATCTGGAAAAAGCCAACATTTATTGGGGGGTTGGGGCAAAAGGCCAAAAACCAGGGACACATTTTAAACATTGCTTGTATAATGTTGGAAAGTTGCTAGAGTAAAATGCTGTGTTACCACCATACATTTCACTGCCACGTCTTGAACCCAGGGGACCCTGTGCAAAACAGTCAGAGAAACATATTACTATGCCAAATCAGCTGAAACAGAGGAAGACAAACTTAAATGGCTACTATTTAGTGAATTCAGTTCTCACCATAGCTGTCAACCTCTTAGCAAAACACACGTGAAAAAAGCCAATAATGTGGGAATACAGCTGCCAAACATATTCAGTGAATTCAGTTCTCACCATAGCTCTCAACCTTAGCACAAAATACCTGGACGAGGCCAATAATGGGGGAATACAGTCCCAAAAATATGGGCAAATTTCAAATATCCATGTTATAAACTTAGACAATTGCTAGAATAAAAGGTTTTGTTTTACCATGTACTTTCTGAAGAATATGAAGTCTGAAATTCAAATGCCTGTTATTTTTAAACATTTGTTAACCAGGAAACTAGTCTGACTTGGAACAAAACAAAGCCAAATTTCAGCAGAGCAGGGAGAAACACTCCAGACACATCTTTGTAAGGGATGGAAGGACATGCAGACTCCACACAGAAGGCACCTGAGCCAAGAATCAAACCAGAGAACCTGTAGCTGTCAGGCAACAATGCTACCAGTACACCACTGCACTACAAACCTTTGCAAGGAAATATGAAGATACAGAAACCACAGAGTTTATGACGAACAGAACAAATATGAGGCAAAAATCTGCATTTTTTTACAAATAGTGGTGGGTAGGGAATTCAGGTCCTTGCCTCCTGCATACAAGGTACAAGGTTCAAGCCTGAGCATTTCTACCCACCACTATGTGTTAACAAGGGCATTACACACAACTGAAAAGTGGAAATTATGCTACTGCCGATGTCTCACAATTTGACTGTATCATAATTCTACGTAATTTGCTAGTAATGACAGTCTCATTAAAATCTGGCTGCAATAAAATAAACAGGTAAGCAAAAATATGGCACCCATATGTACTGATACATAAATAGATTGATATCAATACAGATATAAGTAACAAAACCAAACAGCAAAATTTAGGCTCCTGCTGGTCAAGCCAGATCAATGTGATGGAACTCAATTTCAGAGGTCATGTACTGCTGTGTAGAGAATTTCTCATGTTCTCATATAATACATGTGTAGCTGCATTTAAATATGGAGTATATAACATGGTTCATGTACTATATTTATGCTGCTGCACTCATGGAGTAATGTAATCTAATTATATAATCTGCCAGTATCAGTAAGCATTAAAGTTAACACTTTGCTCAGAGTCATGGATGCCATAATTATATTGTGCAGCAGATAGACACTGAGAATATAGCATTGTTTATTCTTCACCTCACTTTGTAAGTGATGTGCATAAAGCAGACAGCTAGCTGGATGCCTATTTTAAGTAGCTGTGACATACCACCAAGAAGAAAACGTGAGTCTCTGTCTCTGTACTCTTAGTTCTTCAACTTCTTCAGTTCTTCTTCTTCAGCTGCTAAGTACACCCAGCACAGCTATTAGCTGACAAAATATATTATTTAGTTAGGCCGCCAAAAAAAAAAAAATCCAAGACCAAATCCTTCACTTTACTGTGACTCATGATTCACGAATCGATTTGAATCAGTCCACAACCCAAACTGCAACTGTTTGATTCTCTCTCTTTTCCCAGCACATAAAGCCCGGGAAGAGAGCAACAACCAATCAGCAGCCATTTAGCCCAAGCACGTCATGTACGTGCCTGCAGACGTCGCAGTCCGAACCCCTTCTAATTCTATGTGGTTCCAAACCGCATAGACTGCTGGGCATCACACTGATGCCTTCATTTGCTATCCGGGCTGCAGCAGAAACAAAGAGAAAAAAAAAAGTCTTTATTTAAAACTGCCGCAACCCGAGGTGGTCAAAGTGCGCATGCGCGTATTCGCCGAGGCAGGAACTTGAAAAACGAGTCGCGGGACTCGTGGAGTCGGAGTAGTCAACTGAATGTAAAAAAAAAAAAAAATAATAAACAAAAAGTACTTTTTTCTTTTTTTTGTTGAGGGGGGCTGTAGTCCAGCAGTCCGATGCCACGAGCCGCCCCTGGTGAATACATGCAGGGAGAAAATTTCTGGTAATTAAAGAATGGGACTGTAACCGTGGAATAGCGAATACGTTCCTTATATAGCTCAATGTGACTGCTTTGAAGCAGCAATAATTCAATCTATCTGAAATTAAAGTATCACTGTACTTCGTAAGTGTGAATGCAAGTGAAGACTTGCCATTAATGCTTAATGCTTGCAATTCACTCTAAGTGCCTAGTAGCAACAGTTTTTTTTTCAATTTAATGTTAATGTTTGGGTAATATATGATTGGTACACTAACAAATGTGGTTAAACAGATGAACTCAGTACTCAACTACGGTGTTATGTGATTGCTTAGAAGAAACAATATTTAAAGTTGATGTTAAGACTGGGCATTATGTGGCTGCTTAAATGTAGCAGTATGTGTATCATATGTTAAATCTGGCTAATCTGTGACGACTATAACTGCCTAACTGTAGCAGTATGTGTAGCATACATTAAATCTGGCGGATCTGTGACAACTATAACTGCCTAACTGTAGCAGTATGTGTAGCATACATTAAATCTGGCTGATCTGTGATGACTATAACTGCCTAACTGTAGCAGTATGTGTAGTATACGTTAAATATGGCTGATCTGTGACTACTATAAAAAAATGAATCCCATATTAAAGCAATAAGTTGCTACAGAATTTTGTTCTGCCATTCCTATTACATTTGTACCTAGTATTATCCGTAAAATTTATTTTCTATCATAATGTCACTGTTAGAGCTTTTGAAACAAGAGTTAGAAAAGATGTAAATGCTTTTTTACAATGATAAGCTGCATTTTGCACTAAGTATTGGTATCATTCAACCGTCATTCTCTTACACCTTTCACCACTTAACAAATCTAACTTATTTTCATTCTACCACATTTTCTTTGCTACCTATCCTGCTCTTTTGCCATCAAAATAAAAGGCAAATGTCACACTACTGGATTTATCTGGAAGACCACCCACAGCTAATCTGCATTCATTTCCATCAGCCTTTCATTTAAAACACTTGTACGTTTTGGACTATTTTAAATAACTGCCTGCTATACACTGTAAAATAACTTGTGATGAATTAAGCACCCACACATCACCTGAACACCACTACCCCTTAATTCTGCTTTCTCTGCCCTGATATTCACTTCCAACAATTACTTCTTAAAGTTTTATACATCGTTTGATCTTGCACAGCTCTCAAGTGCCAGTAACCTGGACCAATACTTACCTGTGCTCTCGCTCTAACTGGACCATTTATTGCTTTCTGTTTGTTCCCTCAGCTCTGATTTAGATCTTGCCCCACTCAGTTCAGGCTCACTCTGCTCTCCTACCCTGCCCCCAATTCTCACCTGTCCCCACTACTACATGTATTCTAACCACACCATTCCCACTCATTTTCTACAGGGTCTGGGGTCCATATTTTGGTTGTCTTTTCTTCAGTTTGAGTTTGAAAGTTGGTATCCCACAATTCCATCAAACTGGGCGGGGTTGCATAATTATGTATGCAAATTTTATGTTAATCAGCGAACAGATTTGTACCTATTTTTCATGGGCCATGTCCAGATTTGTATTGTTTCCGTGTTGAGAGGTATGGTCACTGCTGTTACCAAATTTACTGCCATTACAAAAAAAAACATTTCAAGCTTTGCATTCCTAAAGAGTGCAGTCAAGGCCCTTCTTCATAAGACATAATGATTTTTTCTAGCTATGAAGCTGCCTTTTGTTACATGTCAGAATCATAGACACTGTTTAACAGCTACACAATATGTTGCTGACACACTGGCCTGAATCATAGTCTCACTTTCTTTTCTAAATGTGAAGAGCGAAGGCATCTCACCATACCCAAGAATGATGAACATAGACCAGAGCACATCTGCAGTCCTTGAAGGAAACTCAGTGTTCATTCTATAAATGGAAATACAGATATTCTGTGAAAAAGCAAAACTGTGGAAATTCTGAAACACACAAATACTTGTTAGTCAGGCTAGCTTATGTTAATATAGCACATAAAGAGAATGACAGAACCAGTACATCTCTGTAAAGGCAAGGCATCTGGCTACTATAAAGCACTTGAGTACAAGAACTGAAAAAAGATTAAAACTGTCAGCAAAGTGGCACAGAATGAAAACCTCTGCTGGTCACTGTAGCTGGAAGTCGGGAAAGAGTAATGTATCATAACAAAATGTCTGAGTAATACAGATAACACAGCCTGCTCCCAGTTAAGGAGGAACAACTAGGAACTGTACAGAATAAAGATGGGTCCCCATCATTATTCGGTGTTACATGTCCTACAGCTGTCAGTTAATGCTGATGATTACGTTAATAATAAATTTCACGCTGCAGTCTAGGGTTTCAGTCCTTCAGTCTCCATTTGCCTCCTGTGCAAATTTGAACAAGTCACACAGCCAGACTGATATCCCAGGTCTCCTCTGAAAAGATGCTTGGGCCTAGGGAGAGTGCCTATTTCACAAATGAATAAAAGAAAACTGCCAGCCCAAATTAAGTTGATGTACCACCCTGTTCCTACTCCCACGCCTCTGTAAACAGCAAGTAATGTAAGAGTGGTGATACAAAAAGCAAATGAAATGTAAACTGTCACAGGGAAGGGAGACACCAAGTGATTACTGCCAGAGACCCAAAAGAAGAAACTATCAGATCAAGAAGCAAACTGTGAAACAGCACATTTATCCCAGCAAAGAAAACATGGAAGCTTATTTAATCAGAAACATGAAACAATTTCTGATAAGCCAAGTGCCCGGCCATAAGCAAACAAATTACACAGAAACTGTATGCAAAACTGAGCAGTTTTTGACAGGCTGGGTTTGTCACAAAAATTTAGAAACATCCTTATGAAACTTCATTCCTCTGAAGAGAGCATGGGTCTCGCTTTCTTACTTAAATGGGCTTACTGAGTCTGGCTGAAATTTCTGAAATCTTTACATGGTGTTGCTAAATCTTAATTCAAAATTTCCCTGCTAGAATGCTTTTCAGATCATTTGAACCTATGTTGATATATTAAATGCTTAAATGAAATCAAACTAGTGAAGAGTTTTCTGGTTTTCAGTAGTCTGTTTCAGAGTCTGTGTGATTAAACTTTAAGACTATTCAACATTAGCATGCCTGACTGATCTGCATGTCTGGGATACCTAAATACAATGCACTGAACAGTGCTCTCATCACAGCCAGGTCAAAGAAGTAATGAATAAGACATTCCAGTGCCTCATTTTCTGCATCACTGCCTACCCATTGTTAAACAAATTACTTTTGTCATGTACTTTGTTTTTAGATATACCACCTACTTCTCCATGAAAGGTGGTCCTACTTTCTTGTCACTTTTCAGAAATTCCTTCTGCTGTTCATAGTTTGTAACTCTTTAGGAAACAGAACTTTTGTATTTACTGAATTCTGATTGTTAAAACACAAATTAGCTAGGTTTGTGCTTTTACCTTTATTAAACTTTAATATTTCACAACCAGTCTCCAGATGCTTTAATTTTACTTTAAGAAGTTCTGATCACAAGTTAGGGAAGTCTTCAAGTCTTGTTTTATATATTTATGTTCCAATCTATGGTACATATCTAGTAAATAAAGTGCCAACAAGCTTTGGTCTGTCACCAGCTAATAACTGTGCTTGTCACTAAAACAGCCATAATCAAGTTCCCCATATACATATCATAACGGGTTTAGGAGTCTTGCACGAACGCACCTTTTACTGAATCGTGAATGGGTGGGCATACTTACATGGAAATGCTTTTCACCGAAGCAGCATTTTCGCGTAAGTATGCCTGTTGTGCCGGTCATACTACAGTGCAGATAAGGGAAAGCTCCCTTTTCTGTAGTGCGATCTCGGAGTGAGAATATTAAAGTAGGGGTGTGTGGGGGGTGCAGGGGGGCTTGTCCCCCTGCATAAAAGTTGATTTAATGTTTTTTTTTTAACATGCTTTAGCGAAAGCGCTTTTTCTGTGAAAGCGCTTTCGTTAAAGTGTGTTCGGTGATAGTGGATTCGAACTATTGAACTTTCATTCAACAGTCCTAGATCCATCATAACATAGTATCTTTACATACGAAACAAATTATTTCAATTGGGCACTTAAAACATTTTCTAAAATTAAACTATCAGATTTGGCAAAAAATCCCTTAATTATCACATTCTCTCTTCTGGCAATTCAAGAATATTAGTATTATCAAATTTTTTTGTTTGCTTGTTTCTTGCTGCGCAAACTTACATTTTGCTTATTTCTGGGCTACAATTTTCATTTTTGCTCAGACAGTTAAATATTCAAACTCCAGACTGCGAAGCAGGCCTTTCTTCTCAGACTGTAAGATAAGCTACATTCTAATAAGGATATCGGCAACATTTTGACTTTGTTTATTCCAAAGCTATGATTCTGATGGCAACTACACTACAGACAGGTAAGCAAGTGAAAAATTGGGAGAAATCAGTAGCCTTTGCAACCTCACAAGTAAAAAGAAGGCCTAGGAAACCATTAAAAAGACAAATGTGAGCTAAGTGCCGAAATATATTGCAATGCAAGGAATGTCATTATTACACTCAAATATCAGTTAAATTACATCCTGGTTCAGCACTACTGGTATAACGCAAGACCCGACCTTAATAACGCTTAGAAGGGTGCTCTCCTCAGCTGTTAAACATCACATCTGGCACTACAGTAATGCTGAGCCAGGCTATTTACTCATATTTATGAATAAAAAGCACCAGCATAACAAAAAACAGGTTAATTTCAACTCCATTCTGTCTGCGGTCTATATTACACTCAATAAAATGTATTTGGAAAGTAGACGCTTCCCTTATACAAGGAATATGTAAAGTAAAGTGGTTTCCATCTACATTACATGCATTCAAAGCCAACACAACACTTTGTTTTTTGTTTTTAATTTTTTTAATTTAATCTTCCTGTGACTACTAGTATATGGAGCAGACAAATCTCCATGTACTACAAAGAATTATGATTGGATTGCCAATCATAATTTGAAATTATGTGCTCTCAATAAGGAGGAACAACTAGGAACTGTACAGAATAAAGATGGGTCCCCATCATTATTCAGTGTTACATGTCCTACAGCTGTCAGTTAATGCTGATGATTATGTTAATAATAAATTTCACGCTGCAGTCTAGGGTTTCAGTCCTTCAGTCTCCATTTGCCTACTGTGCGAATTTGAACAAGTCACATAGCCAAACTGATATCCTAGGTCTCCTCTGAAGAGAGGCTTGGGCCTAGGGAGAGTGCCTATTTCACAAGATTCACCTGTCAAGCTTCGCTCTTGAGGTGAGTTTCTTGGCATGCATGTCTCAAAAACATAATAATGTGCTTACGATCGGAGACCTGACCATAATCCTCAATATTAAGTACAGAAGACACTTCCCTTGAAAGACATTTTCTTAGCCATCGCTTTTAACCTGCAGCTACCCACAACTACAGCTTTAACTAGGATATCCACAGCATGGTTAAAGTGTACTGTATTATACCTGTACTATTAATGGAACAATAAGAATAATAACAATGTTTTTATCTTAATCAATGTTTGGCAAAGCCTTTCAATGTTGGGATGGAAATTTTTATGAAGTAAACTGAGAAAATGCTCCACACAGCAAACTGCAGTTGCAAGGTAAATCTTTCGCTGTAAAGGTGGTGCAAATTGTGTTTAATGCAAAATCATGCAGTAAACTAGCCCTCTGCAGCCATATTCAGTGTGTCGTAGAAGGCCAACGTGAGTTAAATAAATCTAAATAATTGCATAAAACAGCTTCTAAGATAATTGTCATAATGCTCACATAAAATGATGTGGAAATTTACAGGAATGACCATTACAGCGGGCAACAAGATTACTGATTTAGTTTAAATGACTCCATAGTCACCTATCCAGGCATGTGTATGTGCACCTTCTGTGGTCACTCACAGGCATAATCAGTCTCTCTCACACACACACACACACACACACACACACACACACACACACACACACACACACACACACACACGCGCGCGCGCGCGTACTTACATAGAGGATCTGCACTACACTAAACAAACTGCTGAGCATGACCAAAATATATTTAAAGCAGGAAAAAAATAAACTGCAAATTACTTTCCTTAAAAGTTCAGCAAATTGAATATTTTATGTCAATTTAAAGCACTAAGCAAAACAACACATTTAAAAATAAACTGCAGAGCAGGTGTTTCAGTTTACTTTTGTACAAACTATGGAGTATAACTAAAGTAATGCCCTTGTGGATGGGTGCAGTAGTGAATAACAGACCTAACAGCGTCAGACTTTAATACCTAGTGGTTCCATTATTAGCCAGTGCTTCCCAACCTGCTAAGTACTGATTACATTTTGACCTACCTCAGTGAAACTTCGGTTGTTTTGGCTTTACGTTTAGCTCTGAACACCACATAACCATCTTATTAATATTAGCAGTCTAGTTTGTACACATCACCCTGTCTGATTACTTGCCTCATTCATATTCCAGAATTGGTTGTGCACATTGCCTTGTACTTTGCCGTGCACCCTGTTAAAAATGCAAACGAGATGAAATGCACCCAAATTTCATTAAGATCTGTTTTACTTGCATAGTGAAAAGGAAAATGAAACACCATTAGTCAACCCTTTCCTACTCTTATATTTTCAACATGACACCTGTATTAAAATTTTAGCACTAGCTCAGTAATAACTCTTTAGAGTACTGTGGATAAGTGCTGCGGAGCAGAAATAAACCATATCATGGCAAATATTCACAAAGGAGGGGAAAACACAAACCTTACATAATTTAACTCAGCAGCATGGTGTGTTTGTTTTTAAAAATAATGAAAAAATAAGTGCTGTTTTCTGGATGCCATTGCTAAAGCCAGAACCACCCTCATTTTACAACAGTACATAGAAAAAATAATTAATATAGCCGTGAGGCTTCTTTTACAATCTCTGGGAAAAGTGCCAAAAATTAGCTAAGAGAAATTAATTTTAACTTGGAATACCTGAAAATATCTACACAAAAAAATGTATCTTAAAATTCATTAAAAGAAACTTAAGCAAAAGTCACTCTATAAAAAGGTAGGTTTCATCTTTCAAAAAGAACTGGCCAAATTTAGTATAAATATGTGGGATTCACATCTCAAAATGATGAACTGGCCAAACTTAGAAGGTAAGCACTCAGACAATCAGGTTTGAACTTATCCCCTCAGTCACATGTCAAACTACTATACATGTCTGTGTGCAGATACAATTATTTTTAACTGTGCATGTTGTAGAAGCTGTGTGTGTAAGCATTACTTATATTCAGTTACACAAGAAAGCAGGAACACAGGAATGGAGTTACTGTACTTTTACACATGAATGGTGTGCCTGGATTTCCTTCTTTTGATATTTGAAATTAGCTTCATAAATCAACAACTTAACTGCTACAGACTTCAGCCTTAAGTTAGATTTAGCAATCATAAAATGTTTTTTATATTTATGAAGCCCTGTAAAATAATTTAGCTTTTTTAACTAATAAACTTGCTTACATTAAATGATTCTTCATACTGAGGCTTCTCACTAAGCCCATTTTTAATATTTTCTCACGTAAGACTTCCTGTACTTCTTCATTAGTGATTTCAGTATTGCTTAAACTGGATAATTAAAAAGACATCTATTAAATACAAACTAGTCAGATGATGCTGTTTCATTAATTAAGCATTAACTATGAAAGACTTACAAATTTAAAGACCAAGGATGACATTAATTAAGCATATAGACAGGCACCATGCCCAATGATGAATTTAATCTCTATTTCTCAGCAGAGATGATCATTTTGTCTCAGCACTCTTGAAATGTTTTAAGCAGCGGATTTCCCACAGTTTTGGAATGTTGCTCTGGGCTACACAGTTGTTCAAAGTCCTACTGCAAACTGACAGAAGTGAAGTGGGTGGTCAGTACTAGAATCACAGGTTCGACCCTTGGCTTGGGTTGTGTTCTGATCATTGTCCAGATGTTCACACAGTAACCTCATACGCATTCTGAGACCACTGGAGTTTCTTTAAATACCCCAAAAATCATGCTGCCAAAGCTGACTGGTTACCCTAAAACTGTCTCAATACTTTTAGAGAGGAACTTTACTTAATTAATCTCTATGAAAAGAGCCTTTCACTCAGTAGAACCAATTAATTTAATACAATAAAACTAATATAAACAGTAAAAGCTGCTAGGTGATTCACTGTTTACAAAGTCAACAAATGATACCAAAGTAGGAACTAGGCAGAAAATTCATGTTAAAGTACATGCATCTTCCAGTTACACACTTAGTACCAAAAAGGGATTTAATCATTATTACAGAAATGGGACCACTGTTCGAGGTATTAATTTTTACGCTGCCACCTCAGTGAAATCAAAATGCAAAAGCAGAAATGAAGACCATTTTAGGTGTACAGTTTTTATTAAGCACTCATTGAAACAAATTACAGTATACACAGAGTCATGACTCATGATCTAGATGACATAAGCTAAAACACTTATTTTACTCCAAACAGTTTTCTATTCTTGTATACAGTAGTTTGTTATTATTTACTTTACATAGCTTATTGCTGATTTATTTGACTCCTTCAAGATACCAGTGATTTCACTTTCACTTGTGTGTTCCCACATTTCTGTTTTCTTCAGTTCTCAGTGGTTAGTGGTGGCAACCTTGGCCAGGTGGCTCCTTTCTAGGAAGGAAGAAAGCCTGTAGGTTTACTAGGCATTCGTATTGCTTTTCAGTGGGGCAAGCTAGTGTCCTTCCACTGTGGTTTAGCTGAGATATTTTATAATTGCTTTCACATACATGCTGGACAGTGCTTGAATGGCTGAGAGTGCAACAGGTAGTCAAGAGCAGTCCTCAACATCATATAACCTCACATTGGCACCTTCTTACCAAGTGTCCACCTTCTATTCCAGACTGTGGTGTCCACTGGACACTCATGAAATGAGGGCATTCAAGAGCATAAAACCCTCATCTTTCCCCCAAGGAGAAGTGAGTGAGCACACCCACATCATTTCTACCTTTTCCAGTTGAGTCCTCAAACACCTTGGCCATCTGAGGCACAGTCAGGTCTCCGTTCCTCTATGCCATAGAACTGACATTCTGTACAAAGCTGCATCGTTGATAGCCTGATGGTTGCTCTGCAGCAAATTACAGCTAGACATAGGGACACACATGGAAAGGAAAACAAAAAGCTTCAATCTTTAATCTAGATTTCATGCACCAGAGTCAGGTACAATACCTGCAGCACTGTTGCCACAGAAGAGGTTCAATGATCAGTCCCTCATGCTCTGTACTTGCTTTGTAATCAAGACTACAAGATACTTCATCTGAACAGCCAAGTCACAATAAGGCCTTATTACGTTTAATTCTGCTGACTGCCAAAAAAAAGAAAAAATAGAAAATGGAAATAAAAATCTAAACCAACTGCATTTGAAGTATTGAATATTGTAAAACACATAAAAGAAGTGGAAGAGGCATCGTTGGAAAAGGGAAGGAGCAAATTACATAGAAATAAATGGAATCTGTGGGAACAGTACAGGAGTTTAAGAGAAGGCAGGAAATGAGTAATTGGTGTAATGCTGGACTGAAAGACAGTTGTTGTAATGGAATAAAACCTAATGTATGATGTGTGTAAATAGAAAAATGTTAATATAGTTTCTTTTCTTTTCTGCTAATGTATGTGTGTCTATGTCTTAAGTGATATCTTTATAAAGGTATTTAAAACAAAAAGATACTTAAACTCCCACAGCAAAGGTAACGGCTTCTCCCTCACAAGCACACAACAATCTACTCTTGCCTGATACAGTAACCTCATATGATATTCAGAGATGCTGAGTTCCATCCCAACAGGATGGCAGACAATACATACCACTGATAAGCTGTAAACTCACCTTGATCATACGTGACTTAACAGCGAGAATGGGATTACAACTACTGATCCTCAAATATAGTGACCAAGAAACTAAATGGCAGTATGATGTTGAACCCCGTATTGTTGTAGCACTTCCCACAAAACACTTCAGGTCATGCAGTCATATGGTTCCAAAGTATGCTATCATATGGTTCCAGGGTATGCAATCATATGGTTCCAAATATGCAGTCATATGGTTTCAGGGTATGCAATCATATGGTTCCAAAATATGCAGTCATATAGTTTCAGGGTATGCAGTCATATGGTTCCAGGGTATGCAATCATACAGATTCTCATAGAGCTGTAACTACTTTACTCAATGTTGTTGTGTCTTTTGGCTTTTCCCAGTTAGGGGTCGCCACAGCGGAACTCCGGTCCTCTAATGACTGGCAGTAGAATTTTATGTGCCGATTTGCCTGCCCTGATGCACAACCTTCAATGAAGGTACGCCCATTCAAGCATGTCTCCATACAGAAGACACTCTAGCTGAGAATCGAACAGGACGTCTTACTGTGAGGTGACAATGCTACCACAGAACCACCACAGCAGTATATAACTACTTTACTCAATCATTAACCAAAAAAGGGTCTTCACCTCACCAGGCAATCTACATAATACCTCTTTGCTACACCTAATCTCTCACACACACACACACACACACACACACACACACACACACACACACACACACACGCACACACACACTCTTGCACAGGCATGATTAGCACTGTCTAGCAGGTAGTCATCAGTCCTTACATTTGCAGTACTGGAAAACAGACTGTTTGTAGACTTCTAAGTCAAGGACAGATAAGCAACTCTTATGTGATGCCAGCCAATTATCTGCCCTTTCAAGCCAAATACTGACTGCCACTTAAGTAGCCATGATGATAATCTCTTCTACTTAAATGGTTGCATACACCATACAGGCAATAACATAACTAGAGCTGGGCGAAAGGGGCAACTGCTCTGAGTATAAAGTGTTAGTGTTAAAGGGGCGCAATCCAATCAGCCATACATCTAACCAATCACTCTTAGTGCAATACCAGCTTAAAAGCCAGTATTGCATTTGCTGTCAAATCTGAGCACTGTAGGGCTCTGTGTGTTGTCTAAATGTAGAAGCTGCTTGCTACTGTTTCATTGTAAAAAGCTTGCTATAGTTTCAATGTAAGAAAAACACTTTTTTTTTTAACTAAAACCTGAGCACTGTTGATCAACAGAAGATGTCTGCACACTAACAGCTTGCTTCTACCTCTCCCAGTGTGAAAACAGAAACACAGCAGAGAAGGTCAGTAGACTTGTGTTTATGGGTGAATTTCAGTAACTGGCTAGAAAGTACACTGCCTGGATGCCAAGAATAAAAAAATACAGAAGACCTGGAAAAAAATCAGCTACAAAACGTGAGAAAGAAACACTGCCTAGGGAGAGTTCTGCAGCTGTTCAGCAAAAAGTACTGCAACCTTCAGACATGACTTCCAGTAACATACAGGATGATATAAGACAACGGCATATAGACCTGGTTAAAATAAACAAAACACTGACAGAGTATATTAACACAAACAACAAAAGGCTGGAACAAATGGAAGAAGCTTTACATTCAGATGAGATGATAAAGCTGTAAAAATCAGAGGCCGAAATGAAGAAACGGCTGGCTGAATATGAGACTGCACAGGAAGAGATGTTTCAAAAAAATAATAGAATTAGAGGACAGAGCATGTACGGAAAACTTGAGATTTTCAGCTTTACCAAAGAAGCTGGAAGGAACAGACTGCATTAAATTTATGAAAGCACAAATAAGCAGCTGGACTGGTATTCCAGAGCAGGATTTATTAGTTGAATGGGCACATCATGTGTATACTGTAAACCTAGCTATAAGAAGGCAACCTAGACCTTTAATAGTAAGGATGTAATCATACCAACAGAAAGAGTTGATTTTATCAAAACTGTGGCAGAAGGTCAAAATAGTAAAAGTAGGAGAAAGCAGAGTATTTGTGAATGAGTACTCATACACCCGGCAAAAGAGAAGTAAATTCATCCCTCTATTCAGAAAACCACTTATGTGTGAAATGCTCTGCTGCAGGTGGGAGTCTAACTCATCTCCCAGAGAAGCATTAGCTAGCTCTTCTCAGGACACCCTCACAATAGGTTTTGGTTTCCCAGGTTTGTCCACTCACCACCCCAAGACCATCTCATCCAACTTACTAAATGGCAATCAGCTGACTGCTCAGCAGCTCTCTTGACCTGTGTTTCCACAATGTATGATGCAGACCTGATGACATAATTACAAATTCAATGATCCACCTCAGTCCCAGGGTGCTATGGTACGAAGTAAACTCAGAGCATCCTTGTGTTCGAACATAGTATTTTTTTAAGGAAAATGTATGACCTGCACAGAAGTATGAAAAAACCTGACACTTAGGTTAGTATCATACAAGTCCCCTCCTTGCATCATGATGTTATCAAGGTGGAGGGGGTCTGTGTAACCCAGTAATCCTTAAAGTTTGATTATCAGAAGCATATGCAGTTGGTAGGGTTACCCTTGGCAAGCGCTGGGTCACATAAGCAACAATCCAAAATGTCTCCCCATGACAGTTCGGTTAAAGAACTAAAGAACCTCACCAAGATCACAGATAGGCCAACCATAAGACGTGGGTCTAGTGGTGATGATAGAATTGAGCACCTAGTGAGTAGGTAATGCATGTAGCCCAGCTGAGATCAGCTGTAAAAAAAACTGTGTGCTGAGCTACCATGTGGGCACAACATACTGAAAATAGTTTGTCAGAGCTCACCAAATAAAGTGTCCAAATGAATATGAATATTGTAAATAATGCTGTATTTTGTGTATAGTTGTAAATAAAAAGTAATTCCTTTACACATATAAGGTAAGTAAAAGTATTTCTTAAAGAACAGAGAGGAAATGTTGTATTAGCCAGAGAAGTGTTGTGATCACTTCAAAATGAGAATTGTGCTTTAAGAATAGACAAAAAAATTGCTGTATTTGCTAGAACAGCTTAGATTAATGAAACAATGTTATATATAAGGAGGTCTAAGGTAAGCCCATGCAGAATGTTGCCAGCCCTTCCTGGAGGGGGATCTCATATCTAGAACACCAGCTCTGAAAGGGATACAGTTAGGTGAACAAAGACCAGATATAAGACACTATCAGGAAGCAGAACACTGCTCCTCTTATAGGAATCCAGAAGACAGAACTACTGAGAGGATCAGAGAGAGAGTGCGAGAGCGAGAAGGACAGAGGGAAAGAAAGAGTGGAAGAAAGAGAGAGGGACCTACTAAAAAACAACTCAGTTGCATAGGCCTCCACTAACCTTCAGCAGGTCAGTAACTAGTGCAGAGTTGCCAGAGAACTTTAGAAAGGTAACTGTGTACCCTTGCAAAAGAGGGTGGAGTGGACAGAAGAAAAGATAGACAACTATACACCTGTTAGTTGAAGAACAGCAGCAGGGGATATCATGATGATAAGCTGGAAGGTGAGGCTGGTAGCATTTCTACAGAACCACAATCTCCAGAAAAGCAGCCAGAGTGGGTTCATGACCAGAATGTGCTATCATTCAAACCTAATCTGGTTTTATGACATAGTTATAACATAATTTGACAAGGAAGAACTGGTAAATGTGGATTACCTGATCTTCAAAAAGGCCTTTAACTATCCCACATGGGAAGTTGATAGGAAAACCAAAAGGGTTGGGGTAAGATTAGAACTGAGGAACCATAGAGCTGCATAGTTGAACTGTAGGACACAAATAGTTGTGAGAATTGCAATGGCTAAAATAATGGACAACCAGTGGAGCACAGCAGGGGTCTGTATTGTGTTTGCTCCAGACATATAAAAGAACAGACAACATGATCAAGTTCTTTGATGACATAAAGATAGAAGCAGTAGCAGTGTAAGATGGTGGAAACAGTCTAGTGAATACTTTGGAAAGGGTGAACAAGTAGGCAGAATTATGGCAGGTGAGGTCCAATACAAACAAATGTAAAACACTGCACTTGAGGTCCAGCAACCCAGTGTGAAGTATCAGTTGGGAGGAGTGGAAATGACATCAAGTGAGCAGGAAAAGGATCTATAGGTATTGATCACATGTGGCTGGACCACAGCAAAGAGAAAGGACAGCGGCAAAGGCAACCATAATGGTGGGATGTGACATCAAGGACACAGGTTCCTTTCAAAGGGCCCTACCCACATCACATCTTGAGCACTTCATGGAAGCTCTGAAAGCAATAAAAAGAAAAAGAACATCAGGCAGCTGGAAGGAAATTAAAGAAAGCTGCCACAAAAGATCAGTGGGATAGCAGGAAGGATGTGACCAGAGGTGAGAGGGGCTAGAGCTTTGTGAACCTTCCTCTTTACAGACGGCTCAGAAGTACTCACAGAACCCTTCATAGAGTCCCTAGCCAGACATTTAAGTCTGGTTTTCTAAGTATAAATTCAAAGCTGACAGATGACTGTCCAAAGTTTTTGGGACAAAGGCCTGACAAATAGAACAGGACCAGTGGTCGTGAGTACGCCCTAAACAAAACAAGCAGAGCTCGTGGCTATCTTTATGTGGAATTTGCCTTCCACACCTACACTCACACTTCCTGGATGATATGAACAAAACAAAAGGCGGTAGCAATATATTGAATCTCCTATGGGGTCCTTATCTGAAGCTGTAAGATGAACCGATGGGATCCAACGACAGACCGAATGTACAAGTCAACCTTTCTGAATGGCAGCGAAAAAGGTCTGAAGATAGTACACGCAGATGTCCCTTTTATGACTGACGTTGTCTGGGCTTATGTGCAACATCCAACGTACAGGCAGTGGCTCTAACCTCTTGTATACAAGCTGGACGTCAGGTCGTTTGGGTGGAATACAACCCATATGTAAAGAATACTACAACACTGAATATAAGGACATTAGGCGGTACAGAATAAATTCACACAGACATTCAAGAGGACATGGAGCAGGTTAAAAAAAGAAAATAAAAGGTAAGTGGGAGGTAGAAGGTTAAGATATTTACAATGGCAAACCAGATAGGCTTGTCTCTTTCTGCCATCAAGCAAATGCAATGTAATATAACTGTTGGGCTTCCAATTGGGTGTCACTACCAGCTGGCTTTTGTGCAATCAGAGAGCTGCCGAAAATGAAAGTCTGTGTTATTTGTGCATAGGCAACTAGCAGCTATTTACTGTATTCAATTTTCTTGGAGACCTTAGATGTACTGCTTAACAGGGTATTGTTTATTAGATCTATAGTTGTACTTGTAAAGTTTTATTTATTTATTTAAAGTTTGTTTATTGTATTGGTAGGCTGGTACAGGACTCTTCGCAGCCACCTCCCAGGCCAGCTGGCAAACAACACATACATGTACATAGTGTTTTGAATAGCATGCAAAAACAATATACATAGCTTTACAAAAGAAGAAGAAACAGATGACGACTTCAATGCACATATTTGGAATGATGGAGAAAACTGAAGGGGTGTGACTGAGAAGGATGGCTGGTCTGATCTGCTGAGTGCTCAGAAGTGGAAAGACCACCATGATGTGTACCTAGATGTGCTAGAGCATTTCTTAACCCATAAAATACTGTGTCGCAAGAACTCAGTCTGCTCAAGGCGTATCTACAGCATGCATAGAACAAAGCAGAGATTAGTTAAATAAAGCATACAAAACAACTAGCCTAGTGTTAATGTTTGGGAGTTGCAATCAGTATCAATGTTCTCCTTATCCTTTTGTATGCAGCGTCTATTACAAAGGGTAAGTTCCCACATCCATGCTGTACATTACAATTTTCTGGAGTAGGAGGAGACCAAACATTCCTCAGTATCCCTCTCTAGAGCTATTACTTACCAGAAGCACCTTTCCAAATTCTTTCCAGTTATAGTCTTACTGAATCTCTACTTCTGAAGTAGCATATCCATAGCGGTTTGGGAGGAAAACAAACATTCCTCAGTATCCCTCACCAGAGATTTAATCCTACCAGAATCACCTTCTCAATATTTTTATGTTACGGATGAAGAATATTTTCATGTCTGGCTCTGAAGTAGTTAGTTTTGTCCTTCTGTTTCATATGGTAGGCAGGGAAAATCAGAGCCCTGCAACCACATACACATGCTTAGCTCTGTTTTTTTTTCTTGTCATTAGGACTGATCAAATTTAGAAGTAATATTTATTCCCCAACTAAAACTTTTCTTTTCAGTCCTAACAACATGTTCCTCAAAGCCTTGTTGGTTTTCTATATTCCCGAATAAGGCAAGTTCAGCAAGTGTTGAAAGGTGTGATTTTACCTCTTATGGTCTTGTATGATTTTTAGAAATGTTGAATAGGTTTTGTGTTATGTAAGAAAAGCCCTTTGTGGTTTGGCATTAGTGGTATGGCGTGTGGCATGTAAAACAGCACTAAGGGCGTGTACACAGTCTACGTGACAATGTTTACTCAGGTGCTACCATTGTGTCATGCCTGACTTCCGTTGAATGCCAATGATTTTACTGTAACTACAGAATAAAACAACTCCTCTCTATCAGGTGGATTACACTGCAGAA
This sequence comes from Protopterus annectens, assembly GCF_019279795.1. Lineage (NCBI taxonomy): Eukaryota > Metazoa > Chordata > Ceratodontiformes > Protopteridae > Protopterus > Protopterus annectens. The sequence goes on along the minus strand of NC_056738.1, from coordinate 469,592,773 downwards.
TAAACTGACAAATCCTGCAAGATGTCATTATGGAGGTTAAAAAATTAGCTAACTTGGATACTGACACTGCTAGCTGCAAAATGCCTATTAAGATTTAGGTCAGCAGACAAAGAGCAGTTCTGGGACGCACAAGATAAAGCTTCCTTAAATGAGTAATCTGCACTGTAAACATGTTTACTGATACAGTTCAGAGACATTTACATAGTTTTATTGCTAACTGCTTGCTATACTATATGGTATCCCAATACCAACTGGCTACTTTATGTTCACAAAGCTTTTCTTTGATGTTTTTATCCCCACTGCCTGTCAATCATAAGACCCTCTCTTATTCTACTGGCTTGTACTTCCTCATCACCTCAATAAGAGATGAATGAGAGGGGCTGTTATTGATGCAGCCATCAGGAGCAGGTTTATTTTTTCTTTATTTAAGGCCATATCCCCACTGTATATGTCAGTAACACACCCATGCATCACCATTCAGTGGGTGTCAGAAAGGGTGTGCCACGCTTTTTCATGAAGGATGAAAACTCTCAGGACAGCCCTTTCCTGCTTGAAGCCAGTCTCAGTTGGGGATCTGTCCACAAGATCATGCACCTGAGGTATTCACCCCCCCAAACCCTTCCCCCGAGAATAGAAGATCAAGTAATGGCACATCACACCACTCCTCGCACACCCCAGCTCCAGCAAATACAGGAACCATTACTCAAACTTGGGTGTTCCAGATCACAGTCAGGGGTTTATCTCCTTATGCTAACTGAGCAGGCTATGTCCTCTGACCCATGTTATGCATACCCCTTCCTTTCAAGGTTAAATTGGGTATAGAAGGAACATTTTGCAAATAAATGTTTTCACACACACACACACACACACACACACACACACACACACACACACACACACACACACACACACACACACACACACACCTACAAACAGATTCTTATTCCATAGGGCATTGTTATAACCCTCGTGAAAAGTGCTGCAGAAAATAAGCAATACATAATGGGAAGAATACATAAATTGATGTGTTACTTGTAAAGCTCGTACATGAGTTTCTGGGCTCTCATAAAGAGCTGTACCAACACTTACATTTCTGATAACTGCTGTGAAAACCCTTGACAGTTAAAATGCTTCTTATAATACAATGGGCTGAGGGTACACTGCCTAGTAATCTTTTATTTCACACATGCATGCATGCATACACACACTAATATCCAGTGCAGTACTCAGGCGATGTACAACATTCAAAGCTGTGGCTCATGTGAAACAGTACTAAGAATGGTTCCATGAGACTGCAGCTGTTTGTGGTAGTACATGTAACATACTGTATCTAGGTCAGGATCAGGCTGTGAAGCCATCCCTTACAGGTATGACATTCATGGACAGGTGTTATCCTGATATACAGCTGCCATGCCAGATGGTACAGTCTTTAGAAGATTCTGCAGACAATTCCCTGATGAATCTTCTGTGGCACATCTCACATTTGTCTCGTCTGATGGACTGGACTGCAAACAATTCTCTGATGAATATTCTGCATCCCATTGCACATTCGTTTTATCTGATGGACTGCAGATAATTCTCTGATGAATCTTCAGTGGTCCATCTCACACTTATCCTATCCGATGGACTGCAGACAATTCTTTGACGAATCGTCTGCGACCCATCTCACATTCATCTTGTCTAATAGCCTGCAGACAAGTATCCGTTGAATCTTCTGTGGCCCATCTCACACTTATCCTGTCTGATGGACTGCAGACAATTCTCTGATGAATCTTCTGTGGCCCATCTCACATTTGTCTTGTATGATGAACTGCAGACAATTCTCTGATGAATCTTCTGTGGCCTATCTCACATCTGTCTTGTCTGATGAACTGCAGACAAGTACCTGATGAATCTTCTGCGACCCACCTCACATTTATCTTGTCTGATAGACTGCAGACAATTTTCTGATGAATCTTCTGCAGCCCATCTCACATTTGTCTTGTCTTTCCTGGTAGACTCATCACTGTGACGTGCACTCTTACAGAGGATGAGGACTTCAGAAAAACTGATTAATAATTACAAAGCTGTCCTGTCTGGATGAGTTTGCAGTGAGCACTGTACAGAAGCCTGGCCTGCCACAAGAATGCTGAGGTGTCAGCATAGGGCTGCTGGAAATTTCTTGATGTTCTGCAGTAAAACAGGTTTTGTAGAGGACTGTGCTGCTCCTGTGTCAGCAGCTACACAGAATTCGTAGCCACATCCAACAGATTGCATGCAGTGTGCTGGCTTACATGTTAATCAGTTTTCTCAAGAGTCACACAGAGATGTCATAGCTGCTCAGTGGAATGACACAACCTGACAAACACATGCTAGCATGTTTCTTCTGCCAGTGTTCTATAGATATTTATGCAGTGGGAAATGAAATATGTGAAAATTGTGAATATGTAAGATGCTCGTTCTCCTTGTCTGGTTCGGACTTACTTACTATTATAACACTGTTGTTTCCTGCTTCCCATAAACACTATTAAAAACTGAGGATCACATGACTGCTGTGCATGTGCAATATGTGTATTTGAAAGCAGAATTTGCAAAAACTGTTCATGATCAGAATTCTTTTGATACTGGCATACCTTCAAACAGTCACTCTGCATTAACAATTCTAGACAACTCCGCAAACTGTTATGCAAATGTGAAAACCATATCACACTTCTATGTATAAGCCTAAGCTTGCAGAAATTACTTCTCTGCTTCATCTGCAGCCAGATTTGTTTGATACAAAAGATGAGAAGTATTTTTCTCAACCATCTCAGTGGCATTAAAGGCTAAACCACTAACTATGTCACAGGTGAACCAATTTCCACTTGTGGTTTGGTTTCTGTAGGAACCAGCTACGTAAAATGAGAGTTGAGAACTGTTGCCAGTTTGCCCTTCCTTGGGACAGGGAGGTGGTTCTGGCTTACACAAGGAGCACTAGGTGCTACCCGGTGGTAGTGCTACCAAATGGTGTCTGAAATGAACTCCAAACTATCAGAGTGCTTAGCATCAGTAAAGCTGATGGAATTCAACATGTGGAGGCATGATTCCCCTTGGGAAATTGGAATAGTGGGCTCAGAGGAGCTGATGGGGGGGGGGGTGCCCTCAATAGGAAGAGGTTAGGCCAGCCTCCCAGGACAAGCAAGTGAACTTTCACTGTTTAGATAGAACATTCATACACCTCATTTGTTGTACAACATGTCTGCCTATGTGCTCTGTAAACTAATGCTGAATGTTCCATTAATGTGTAGGAGCTTAAAAAACTGAATATACTCTGTATGTACCAAGGGTATCACCTATCAAATTGCATATTCATTATAAAATAATTTTTTATTGTAACAACATACAAATGTATGTAATGCGGAGCTTTTCTTCCTTAGCCTCAGATGAAAACAGACTTTACCCAGTCAGATTTTCCTGATAATCAAATGCAAATAAATAAATAATAAATATATTTACAGAAGTGCAACAGGTTTAATTTTTTATCTTACCTTAACCTTGTGATTAACCAAACATATTACGCAGGGTTTCAGTAAAACCTGTTATACTGCCTTTAGGTTCTCCATATTCCGTTTAGTGTACTTTCATCTTAGTCCTGTCAAATATGGCATTTAGACAGGCAAAAATAAGTACTAGCCACATCCACACTAGGAATGACTTCTTTAGAGTAAAAATGTTCATCCTTTCCAGTTAGCATGGAAAAATCTATGTTTGGTTCTTAATATCAGATTTCAACAGAAAATGCCAAGGGGCAGCCACGGTGGTGCAGCGGTTAACATTGCCGCCTCACAGCAAGAGGTTCTCCGGTTCGATCCTCGGCTGGGGTGCCTTCTGTATGGAGTCTGCATGTCCTCCCTGTGGTCGCATGGGTTTCCTCCGGATGCTCCAGTTTCCCCCCACATTCCAAAGACATGCTGTAGGTGGACTGGACACTCTAAACTGGCCCTAGGTGTGAATGTGTGCATGTGTGCGTTCTCTAGAAGGTTGAGCACCGGGCTGGCAACTTTACACTGTAAAATTCCACTGCCAATCATGAGCGGACAGGTGAAATGCTGTGGCGACCCCTAACTGGGAAAAGCTGAAAGAAGAAGAAGAAGAACAGAAAATGCCAAGGTAGTGTCAGTGGATGAGGTCCAGTATTCTTCAATGGCTATGACACTTGATACCGAAGGCCCGAGTGAAAAGATTAGCAGTGCTGTACTATGAACCCAAAAGACGCTCTGGACCCTTGCTTAAGGCATACTGGTGATAAATATTCTTCTAGAAAGAATGGAATTTCATAAAGCACATACAAGTGTAACAACTTGAAATCTTACTACCTTTAAGGTAAGCTATCAACTCTTGATCAAAATTTGAGAATCATAATATTTATTTTTAGTCCGGCTATTAATCTCTAGGTAATGCAGTCCTGCACATCTGTCAGGTTTCCTGCACATTATGCTGGACTTATGGACTAAATCTGGATTTCTTTATCACTTTCTCTAACCTCCAAGAGGAGGTAAAAGCCCAGACTACAGTATAATTTAAAGCCCTAACCACAACCACAGGTTGCACAGCTCAGATTTCCCAAACTTGCTGCAGGTACAATTCTGCAGGCAGCTGTACAATGCCGGTGCTACCCTTCGGCCCATGTGGGAGCCAATCTGGTACAATCATCAGGCTTTCATTTCCAAGCAATTTTGTAGGTAACCAAGCTTCTCTGCAGTTCAAATGGCAATACAATAAGCTGCCTGCCTGCAAAAGCAGCATGCCAGCCAGAGTCTGTTCATTCAGTAGCGTCCCAGCATATTTAGTATACCTGTGCAACTGCAAATCCTAATACAGGTGTGATTACCTATAAAAAGCAAATGAGTAAACGTTCAGATTATGGCTCTAGTATTCCGATCAATGGCCTTTGTCCCACATGCATGGACCTATTGTAAGTGATGAGGTAAAGGCTAAACACTGCTACACCAGCAAATCTCCTGCCATTCTCATTTCCTCCTAATATTCCACCCTAGACTCACATTCTTCAGAAAAGATTCATTCAGAGCTCATTCCCAAGCACGATGGATAGATGAGTATTTTCTCTGTAAGAAACAAAAGTCATGAAGACTAAAAAAATGGACAGTCTGTTAAGGAAAAGGAAAAGTAATGAATGAGTCATTCACAAAGGACATGAAACATATTTCATGGTCTTAGACCTCATCTTTGGCTCTTGTATTTGCTCATGAAAAAAAAAAATAAAACTAAGGGTTTAGTGTGGACCAATATGCCTGCCTGGAACAGTTGCCTGCACTGTATTACTTAGTCATATCTGCAGTGTCTGACCTTGCAGCCCCTGCCAGTCAGAATTGGGTAAATGCTATATCTTATAAAATGTTTGCCAAACATGGCAGGTTTAAACTTTCAAACCAGCTCGTAACATGAGGAAAGGCAATCAACACATTAACTGCCTGCTTCTTACCAAAAGAGAGTTCCTGGCACAGTCCATTCCAGTGTAGACCAATTTATATGTAAAAACTATTTACTGGAATGTAAGGTTACCGGGCTGAAGATCAGCCATCAAAACATGCCCATTACCATGAAATATACACTCTATCTGCCTGATCTCTTTTGGTGAAATTAGGCCCTGTTGTCTGTGGACTGTATCACACTGTAAATGCAGTGCTGGTGGAATATATCACACTTTGCCAGTAGTACATAACTTGAAGAAGGTAACTTTATATAAACAATAAACAGAAGAAAATCATTATGTGAGCAGTTAATGGAACAGTGTATTATGAAATGAGTAAAGTTTCACTTAGGATAGGTAGGAATCCAAGACATTATTCTTCAGAAGGAATAAATCTGATCTGAAACACGTTCCGATTGCTCTACCATGTCAAGGCTGTTCTGCACAAGAACTGAGGCATTTAATTGTGCTAGCAAAACTCAGAGGCATTTAATTGTGCTAACAAAACTGTTCTGACAATCAGCATCTTAGAAAGGCAATTTTTCCCACAGACGTATGGCACAGAGTTGAACTATGCATCAGTTACGCTCCACAGAGACAGCTATTTTAATATCTATCTCAAGTGACAGAATGACTACACTTGTAAGTGAACCTCTGAAAGCAATGCCTTTAAGGACTATCATTTCATGCCAGCCTTAGAATAATCAGGCCATTTATGGAAAAGCTGAGGTAAGTCAATACGAACAAAAATACTGATAGCAAATCTCATGCAAGATACTCTCAACATAAATATAGGAAAGTTAAAAAAAGAAAAGCTACACTTCCTTTCTTGATGATCTGTGTCATTGCCATTGTCTATTGTGAAAGACAGAAGCAAATTATGCTCGGCCATTGCAGCCTTCCCACTGGGAGTTATCACTATAGAGAAAGGAAAAATCACTGTAATTCATGTGTAGCTCATTGCAGACAGATAAACAAATGTTGTGAATAGGATACAGCACTAAACAACTCTTAAACTCATCATGACCAAAACCATAACCTCAGCCATGATTAATAGTGTTAAAATGAAGCAAGACACAACTGCCCCATCAGTCTGAACTCCAGAAAGATTCCTTCATGTTGCAGCAACTGGTGTTCTCGAACACCCTCTTTCAGTTCCTGTAATTAATGTTCTGGTATCATGCAGGATGTGGCCTACGCCCCACGGCCTACAAACAGCAGGCAGTGTCACGTTTATGGTTGGTGAAAAAATCCACAATTGTCTGGTAATACTTGTAGTGGGTGGTGACTCATGCTAAGTGATTTTTGTAACAGTGAGATACCTAAGGTTCTAAATAGCTAACTACCTCTACATCTCTGGCAAAATAAGTAATCACGTTATAGTTATCATTAATTCCATTAGTGAGTTGGAATAGTAACCCCCTAACACCCCCTAGATTTGTGACTAGTCTTAAACATGGGAGGGGGTTAAGGGAGGTGCCATCCTCCCTTTTTAATAAAGTTTTGCTGGCAGAAGTATCAATTCACCCAAATCCTACCACCCTTAAAAGGGGGGAGAGTTTCACATCATTATTTTAGTAAAGTTTCCTTAAGTGACCCAATACATTATCCAAATTAATGACAAAAATATTGTTTGCTGACAAAAGCACGGGCAACCTTTTTTACACAAGCATGCAACAGCTTAAACTTACCTTTAAAATGTCATATTTTTATAAAGAAATCACAATAAAGATCATGAGATACAAAAAGTCGGAATATAGACAAAGTCTTGCAGTAGTCTAAAATAAATATTCATCATGATAAAAACAAGATGTATATATATCACATTTGCTTGGGTAAAAGTCATAGAAGAATTGCTTGTGCAATTTCTAAACAAAGTACATGTGAAATGCATCTGGTGCCAAGCAGAGCTTACTCTAGTATTAACAAAAGGAATATATGCAGGTGAATTGCACTTAAATACCACAAGTGAATTACGGCTAGCAATTTCCCCCTACCATATACACTGCTGAAACGGGGGTTCTTCCTTAGAAAAGCAGTTATTTCGGCTGAAAAATGAACATTTTTCCACCACTGCACTGGTAACCAATCCACAAGAAAGGCAAAGTAATAAGATCAAACCGCTGAAGGCGCCAAGCTAACCACTAATGGACCCCAGAGCATTGTGGGGGGAATTATTATTCGAGACCCCAGCGCACAGTGAGATAATTACTGTTTAGTGCTCAGTACCTAATTTGTTTGTTTCTTTTTCAGACTGTTCTTGTTGCAGAACAAGTTTAAGCTTTGACTGTGACAATAAAGATCAATTTCAGCTAGTGTTAATCTGTTAAGTAGGAAGCAAGGTAGGTGTACGTCTACAATATTTTTTTCAATAAATGATATAAATAACTGCACTCATCCGTCATTAGACCCATTACAGAATACAACGCCCTGTTTGGTATGTACCTCTCAAGACATCTGTAACAACTGGAAAGGCCGCAGAAATACCTCACTAAAAGAATCACAGGCCTAAAGCAGATGCCCTATGCTGACCATCTAAAAAAAACTGTCTAAAAAAACTCCAGCTATACTCTTGTCACATATCGTCTACTCAGAGGCGATCTCTGCTTAACATACAAGGTCATGTCAAACCCAGAGCTGTTGGACATGCTGCACTTAAAGAAATCCCAATCCCTCAGAGTCACACACTCCAGGGATCTAAACCTTGTCATCACAATGAACAAAACATGCTGGAGGAATAGGTTCCTGACCCAGAGACTCCCCAGACTCTGGAATAAACTGCCCATACATGTCAAGCAGAGCGCCCCTTTGGCCCTCTTCAAAAGGAACCTTGACGATTGGATGGGAGATAGGAAAGTCACCCCGGAGATCATGTCAGTCACCTTGCTAGACAGGGGTCCAGGGAAGAAATAGCCAGGGAATTATTATGGCTAGGGTTGTATAGGCCCTAGGGCCATTAGCCTAGTACCAACCTTTGAACCTATTATAAGCAAAAACATACTGTGAAAATATTGTGCTCCTACCCCAATATCCTCAAAGAGGGTCAGAGAGTTATCTAGTTGTTAAGGCAAGGACTTCTGGAGCAAGTTATGCAAATAACAGCAGCAAACTTGAATGACATAATCTGCAATAATGACAGCTTACCTGTCAAACTTCTCAGTCCAATCAGTTGGATTAAATAGAACCTACATAATTTTTTAAATGTAGACATGATCTGTTTAGCGACTTTTCAGGTGAATTCAACAGACATCCCTTCCCCTGTACATTATTAGACAGCATACCTCTCAACAGTACAAATTTTTGAATCATGTCCAGATTTTTGCCTCATACTTTTGGTCCGTTTTTCATAAAATTGTTTTTTTCTGGCAAATTTGTGGCAGATCATTAAAGATTGAAATTAAAAAATAATAAGACATTTGAGTTTCAGACTTCATACCATTCAGACAATTCATGCTAATGTAAAGCCTGTTATTCTATCAACTTTCTAAGTTTGTAAGAGCAATATTTAAAAATTGTCCCTATTTTTGGACCTTTGTTACACTTTTTTCATGGCTTTGTCCACATTTCTTGCTCTAAGAGGTTGAAAAGTATGTATACAGCTAATAACTGCTCATTAATATAGCTCTATTTGACAGACAAGAAAAATTAGGAAAAATAAAATGCTTTCCATTTAGAGGACAGCTCATATGTAATATTTTTAAGCTCAGTAGTAATAAAAAAATAATTTGAAACTGGTAGTAGCAATGCCTCCAAGATAACCTAACAACGCACATGAAAGTACTCAGTATATTAAGGCATTAATATACTTGTGTTTTAAATCTGCATTTTGCAGTTTATGAATGATGAAATAATTGCATTAGCCTAAGTAAGCCAGCTATTACAGAATTAATCTGTGTGTGCACTTAGGTCATGTCACTGTTATTAAAATGCTTCCACATTTTTCTGAGCTCAACAGAAGTAGACTGAAAAAAATCGTACTTCCTGTCTTGTGACCTACAGAAGGAAACTAGCATAAGAATATCCTATGTCCTATGCCCCATCTAAATCTAAGTTTCAGAAGCAGGAGCTTTTTCCTTTCTCACAAGACTGGATGGTTTGATACTTCAAGTTTCTTCCTTGAGATGACAGAAACATAAAAGACAACAGGCCTCCTCCTAGGAAAGTTTTAAAGGAAAATAGGTTTCCAAGGCTTAAAGATGTCACACATTTTGTCTTACGGATGAACAAAAGCATTACCTTAAGTGTAGTTCTGGGCTAGGGAATGTTTTTTAAATTATACTGCAACATGGTTAGTAGGCCCTCATTCTGTTTTTGTAGTGCATCTCCATGGAAGGAATATCTTCTAAACTCTGAGCACTGTATTACTTAAGCTTTACACACAGAGAGAAGTTTTAAGATAGACTGTCAAAACTGGGTCTATATTACATGATCGAAACCTTAGGTTGTTGAACACCTAAAGGTCAATCACAAAATATCGAACCCTTAAGATCAAAAACAGCTGTTTCCACGCAGGGAAACAATGCCATTGGCCAAATTAAAAAAAAAGTTATATAGCTGTGCCCCCCACACACCCTTAACTGAATATACTAACTCCAAGATCACTCTACAGCGGAGAAAGAACAAAATATGCATAATGGCCAAATGACTCAGTTCCCTGTGTGGAAACTGCCATTTGCAATTTTCAGACTTCAACATTTTGTGATTGACCTTTAGGTGTTTGATAACCTAAGGTTTTGATCACTTAACAAAACCACTGGTACATCTGAACAGTAAATGGACTTCACTCTAGCTGTATTTACTGCATATTTATGTTCATTACAAAGTGTCTTTTAGAATTGCTCACTGTAGGAACAGTTAAAAGGAGACACTGAGCCTTTCCTCAAAAGTTCAACCATGATGGTGGTAGTGAATGAGGTCATACCAAGATGGTGGTAGGGAATATGCCTTCCTGAAATCTGAGTGGTGTTAAAGCGTCAGTGTAATCAACCTAACAGTGTATTAAGTGTGGGATTATTTCTTTAATTGGAGTTATATACTAACTGGTGTTTGTGAAAGATAGTGGCAGACAGGATCATATTTCTAACCTATGTTTCAGAGTAGGATAATGCAAATGCACTTATTTCTTAAATATCTTTTCTGAGTTTTACTAACAGTGGCATTCATAATTCAGTTCTATAATATATAGATAAGTTAACAATAGTGGCACATTTGTAACCATCAGTGGTGGCATTGGTGCCAGCTCTGCTAAGCAATGTCAGTGGCACGACAGGTAACACATTCACTTTTAGTGCTAAAGGCTATGGGTTCTATTCACACACCAGGAAGAACAATTGCTGTTACTGCAGTGTAGCATACATATGTGGGTTACTGCACTCCAGAGTGTGCTGTCCTTTGGATAAGATGCCAGACCAAGGCCCCTTCTTCTTAATTTGTGGGTAGCTCAAGTGAATGTACAAGATCCCACAGCTCCCATCAAAAAGGGTAGCAGAAATACCTGATGCCCTGGCTAAATTTCCCTTAGTAGTATTAATGCCATCTTGGGTCTCATCTGAAAAGAGGCTAACAGACTAGTGGGACTAACTCGGTCAACAAAGGATAAAAAAAAAAAATGCCAAGTTATTGACAGTACTCTTGGGGGTTGTCTGGGAAAGCAGAGGATTTAAGCAACCAGCGGTACAGATCTCTCATCTTAGTGATGTTAACCTCAGTATTTGTGTGACCTGGAAGTAATTCAGAAGAGGTCAAATACCTAATAGTAGACAACATTATTAATAATAATAATAATAATAATACCTATTTTTGTTAACCAGGTAGGCCCACTGGACACTCAGCCATTTTTCAGAGGCAACCCAGGAGCAATGTCTGGTTAAGTGACTTCCTCAAGGTCATGGAGTAAGCAAATGAGGGCTGAAGGAATTAAACCTTGTACCACAGGAACTACAGCTCTTAGCCTTAACCCTCTACACCAACAGCAGAGGCAGATGCAAAGATTAATTTGCAGCACGGTGAATGTGTGCTGCCTGGACAACAGTCATACATACTGTTACACAAGACAACAGAAAAAGCATCCCTTCTAAAGTGAGGATCAGGCTTCTACCAACCTTTATGAAACTCAAAATAGTCACTGAGTGGAACTTTATGGCCTGAGGTCTGTGACTGCCGAAGAAAAACAAAAGCTGGTTAAACAGCAAAGCAAACACATGTAATAAGGAATATTCTTTCAGATAATGTTTATACCTTAAACAGTGTTTGCATAATTGGGCTACGTGTGTATTGCATGGCTACATTAATAGTGATCTTTGACCAATGTCAGCTTTTGTACCAAAGGAAAATTCATGCAGGACTAATAAGGAGCAATCAAAGTTGTATTACACTTCAACTTACTTTGCTATCTATATGAAATATTACTTCAGGGGAAAGAACAACGTGTGTTAACACCCTTCACCGGTTTTACAGTTCAATTTTACTACTATACTGTGTGAGAAAGCAAGCAAAATATGCACCTTGTCATCACCCATCAGCCTGTGCAGCATTTAACTTGGAAACTTTCAGCACCTAAAAGTACATTGTTCACGAAATGATCATAAATCAGGATGAAACCTGCTGTGAAAGCCAAGGTCTAAAGACAAGCTGGATGCATGAGCTGTTTGTCATGGTCTACTGCCTTCCAATATGGACACAAGGAAAAGAGAACAACGTCCTTCATTTCCAAAGACATTCCTCAGACGAGGTAATCTGAAACATCTTACATCAAGATAATAACTTGTTCTTATTTATTAAAGCCACTATTTTCTCCCTGAAAATGCTAATCTTGACCAGCTGACAATAATGAATATTACTCACACTCTTTGAATTTAAAAACAATTGTTACATAGTTCTCACCCCCTGCTGTAGTTGCTGGAGACCAGATATACCAGATAAAGTTTTCCTAGCTTTAGCTTTGCATGAAAGAAAATCATGAAAAATCAAACTGTACTGCCTGTCAGCAGCTTATTAACCACTGCATAAGGTACGTTACAAATATAAGTTGGAGTCAAATGGTCTGATGCCTGCTCTTTGCTTTGGACTGCAAGACGTTAAAAATGAATTCAGAGGGGTTACTAGAGGAAACTTGTCAGAAAAAAAAAAAAGAATATCACACAATACAATAACCAAAAATAAATTTTAAAGCATAGTTTAAAAGTAGGTGTACATCCCTTCATTGGACTTTTAAACTGTCACTTTATGCAAAGATAAGGGATATGTTTTTATCCCCTAGAGACCAATACCAATTTATATATAAGGTTTTAACTACCAGGGATTAAGCCAACTGCTATGCCTCATAAATACTTTCTAAGAATCAAGAGTCCAGACATTTTGATTTTACCAAATGCCATTATGCTGTGTCAATTATTTTACTAGCTTTATAAAATATTAGGCTTAATACCATGTAAACTGATGAATTTGTAAACACAACCTGCAAAGTGTACATGAGTTTAGGAGGCATGATTATATGCAAATGTCCATAATTCTATTCCTATCCACAAAGGTGATGTTGCAGATTTAGCTGCAGAAATGGGTCTCTTTTTATCACAATTCACCATCACAATATGATCATCCAAAGGTGTGATCTACTCCAGATTTCTTCTTGCAGCTGGTTGGAAGCATACTGCTTAACTGTCCAGACTTCTGCAGAATGTCCAGATTTTTGTCTCATATTTTTGGTTGGTTCCCCATAAAATGTGTGGTTTTCTGTCAAATTACTGAGGACTGGTCATAATAACGACATACATTTAAGATTCAGACTCCACATCCTTCAGAAAATGCATGCTGACACAAATCCTGCTAGTCTAATTAACTTTCTAAGTTTGTAAGAGCAGTATTTAAAATCTGACTCTATTTTTGAGCCTTTTTTCCCCATTATTTTATGCTGTGTCCAGATTTCTTGCACTAAGACGTTGAGAGGTATGGTTGGAAGTCTGAGAATTAGGTGCTCCAAGAAAAAGTAAGATTTAGACTGTGCTACAGCCAACTGCTTCACCTCTCTGTGGAATGTAGGTACCCAGTTCCCAGGCCGCATATAGAGTGAGAGTCTAAAGACCACATCTACAGCTGGTGTGTCAATCTGTTTATGAAACATTAGTGCTCTAAGTCAGACAGGTGCGTGTACTGGTTAAGACATTATGGGCTAGCACTCAAGAAGATATTCAAGCACACCAGCAAAGAACGTGTGTAGCTACATTAAAAAAGAAAACAGACTTTGTTGTGTATCGATATTATCTCACCATCAATGTAAAAAATCCAGTCAACACATTAACCTAACACTGCAGAGAAACAGCACCGAAGCCAAGAGCAGACAAACACAGCTTTGTAAAAGTCACAAACACTGCATGTTCCAGCATATGATACAAATGCATATTCCCACAGATGTCTTTGTAAACAAAGCTCTGCCCGGCTCACATGCCCCACTGCTACCTTACAGATTACGAGATAAACTGGAAATGTCTGGAAGCCAGAAGTGGATAGTGGAATAAAGGGAGATAAACCTTTGCTTATTCTATGCCCAGTTTAACTGTCAGTCATATTATGTCTCAGTGAGGTTCTG
>NC_056738.1:469516240-469573740 GCF_019279795.1 Protopterus annectens | reverse complement strand
CAACAAAATGTCAACCTTAGCATATTAACAAACGATGGATGTTGAATCTAAGAAATATACAAATGTTAATACTCCTCTGGGTTTATTTGCTGGATCTGTATTTTCCCCACAGAATTATGGAAACCTTGAAGGATATGGAAGTAGTAGCTAATTTAAATGATTTGATAACCGTGGGTGAAAGACAATAAAAACATGAGTAACCTCCAAAAAGTATTGCTGAGACTTAGAGTGGACTGAGTTAAGAAGTGTTGTGTGAATTTGTAAAGCAAAAAAGTAGATGGGGAACAAGAACATATAACGTCAGGGCTAATAACATCAAAGGTATAGGCTTTCTCCTGCCTCAGTGTGTGCACAAAAAAGATCCAGAACAGTACCTTACTCACTTATGCTTGCAGTATGAAGTAGCTATGAAAACTGCAATGTGGATAGTCAGTTTCAACTTCTGACAAATCTTGCAGCCAAAGATGTGCCTTACCTCTCAACCTTGTAATGTAAGAATTCTGGATAAAGGCAAAACATCTGGGGAGTTAAAGGCACACATTCAGGGACAGATTTTAAATGTTGTTCTTACAAACTTGGAAAATTGAAAAATGACAGGTTTAGCAGTAGCATGGATGTTCTGAAAGACATGAAGTCTGAAACTCAAATGACTGGAATTATACCTCTCAACTGTACAGATTTTTGCAGAATGTCCAGATTTTTGCCTCACATTTTTTGGTCTGTTTTCACAGAATTGTGGTTTTCTGGCAAATTAGAGGCAAATAATTAGACTTAAGTTAGAAAATAATGACAGACATTTGAGTTTTAAACGTCATACTCTTCAGAAAATTTATGCTAATGCAAAACCTGTTATTCTAGCAACTTGTTTGTAAGAGCAATATTTAAAAATTGTCCCTATTTTTGGGCCTTTGTCCCACTTTTAATTATGTGTATCCCCAGATTTCTTGCTCTAAGATGTTGAGAGGTATGGGCATTATTCAGTGACTTCAATCAATGATTTGCTAGAAAACCACACATTTTAAGAGGAACAGATCAAAAATATGAGGCAAAAATCTGGACAGTCTGGAAAATTCCAGAGAGCTTAATGGTATGGGTTGTGCTTATGTACAAGAGCCAGTATGTCCATATGATAGGCCTACACAACAGTGGTACACACATCTAATGAGCATGTCACCAAATTTTCATTATCACATAACTGCAGGAATTTAAAAATCTGTAGTTTTTATCTAAAGATGAAAAGTATGCATTTTTGATTAACAAAGTCATGCTATCTAAAAGGTCCCAGTAGCAGAAATTAAAAGAGCAATGAACAGGTTAACAAAAGATAAACATTACCCAGGTCATGCCATAGCTAAACCCAGAGCAGAACCAAAACTACCCTCCATTAGGTCACCAGCTTCACTCTGCATGTGAGCATTCATAAACAACTTTGAAAGTCCTACTTATTACAGAACACAGTAACAGAGCAATCTTAAATGTGTAGAGTACCCCAGCAATCCTAGTCAAAATGAGTCCTACTATAACTGGCTCACCTGCCTTCAGAAAACATATACACACACACACACACACACACACACACACACACACACACACACACACACACACACACACACACACACACACACACACACACACACTCATCCTTCATCTACAACAAATGCTCTACACCTACTTTTAACAAAGACTGTGTTTTAAACTGACTGACAGAGAAGTTAAAGCATTAGTTTTCAAACAGGTTTTCATGTTTACCTTATTAAGAGGCCGTTGTCCTCTCCCACTTAACAAGCTGTTTCCTGCCACAGTGCTGAGGTTATTTCTGGACTAACAATGTGTGCTACAGAGCTAAACCATAACTTGTATTTTTGGATATTTCACCCAGCTGAAATTACTTTGCAGTTAAGACTGGGTAAATGTGCCAGTCTATATGATGTAGTAAAAGAAGGGAAAAAAAGAGTTCTAAAGCATTCTTCAAGTTAACTTTCTAGTATATCTTCCAGGAATACGGCTGAACAAACAGCATCAGACTTTCTGATAAGAAAAATAAATAAGCATCGGTACTGTCTTTGTTGTGAAGAAAAGTGAGCCTTCAGGGTTTGAAAGAGTGTCATGTCATATCATAGTACTGTTGCCAAGTATCCGAAAGAGTCTTTGTGAATGAACTATAATAAATGAGTCAACAAAATGCAGTGAGATAAGTATGGGAATCTACAAATTGTAAAAAGACATTTTTTCCCAGGAGATTAAGGGTGTTTTAAGGGCATCCCCATGGCAGTCCTTGCAGCATAAATGACACTGCTCTCCTTAAATGTTTTGCACACCTGGCCTAAGATGTCAACTCCATTTATATTGGCAGATCAGCCAGCTTGGCCAAAAAGGCTGGGAGACTGCAAGAAGAAAAGGACAACAGTGTCATTAATGTTGCCTCCAGGGATTGACGCCAACAGTACAGTATTAAGTGTGAAATCCTAAACATTTCCGCTGGGTTAGTTAACTGGGAGGGGTGTATAATGTACATTTCTGTAAGTGACTGTACCAAGCCTCTACAGTGACACCCTACTCAACCATGCAATCCACAGCTCTAAGGACTGTATCTTCCCCATAAATAATCCCTTACCTCCTTCAGGGATTGTGGCATTACAGAAATGCCCCAGTGCATTCTTAAATCCACCTGCCTTCTCTGAGAGAGGTCAACAGCCTCCACCCCATCATTCCTCTCTAGTCCTCAGCCAGTGTCTTCACTAGCTGACCTTTCAAT
Source organism: Protopterus annectens (assembly GCF_019279795.1). NCBI lineage: Eukaryota > Metazoa > Chordata > Ceratodontiformes > Protopteridae > Protopterus > Protopterus annectens. Next base: position 469,570,985 of record NC_056738.1, on the reverse strand, counting down.
GGGTCATCTAGTTCATTGTCAGAGCTGTATCCCACATGCCAATGGAGATGGCTATTAATTGTAAAATATTAGAGGTTCTGAAACACTGCATTGTAGTCTAAAAATACATGCAACTAAAACTTAATTTAATTGTCCCAGTCCACCACATTACATGGGCATTACTACCAAAGGATAGCCATTCAATTATAACATCAGCTCTCAACAGACTGACAGATGAATGACAGATGAAACCAGTCACAAATCTAACATACACATTATCCTCAAACAGACAGCTGTAAGAATGAATATACACCCATAAACTGACAGACCTGGCACACACGACTGATTATCTAACCTTGACTTTGGGGTATGAAACCAGCATTAAGGCTATGAGAATGACCAGCTCCATTGCAGTATACATGCTGTTTTATGACCAAATTAAATTTTCCAGCATTCTCAACACAAGTCACAATGACCAAGAATATGAAATAACGATACTCACAGACATTTGCAATACAAAAGCAAAAAACAGCCAAAAAAGTTTCAAAACCTACTCTAAATGAGTAACTTGTTTCCTTTCCAATAGCAGTTAATTTACTAAACAACCTCCCCAGTTCTATATTCAAAGTCATAACCTTATCATTTATTCATTCATTCTCCGATAACCCACTAAGTCCAGTTCAGAGCATTTGGGAAGCAAGAGTTTGTCATGGCAGTTAGTGGGCAGAAGGTAGTAAAATTAATCCTGAATGAGTTATCATAATATCTAAAGATGCAGACACACACACACACACACACACACACACACACACACACACACACACACACACACACACACACACGCACGCACACGCACGCACGCACACACACACACACACACACACACACACAAACACAAACACACGCACGCACGCACGCACGCACACACACACACACACACACACACACACACACACACACACACACACACCATGAAGGACTGCAAACAATCTGAAAGAGCACAAAGATCATGAAATTCACCTGCAGTATGTCTTTGGGATGTGGGAGAAAAATGAAGCACCTGCCAAACAATGCCTGATATGCAGACTCATATAAAACACACCTCAGCCAAGAACCGAACAAACCCTACATAAAATATACTCCAGTAAAGAACCAAACAGAATACACATAAAAGGCACCCCAGCCAAGAACTGAAAAAACTCTACATAAAACGCACTCCTGCACAGTACCAAACAAAATCTACATAAAATACACCCCAGCCAAGAACCAAACAGAATCCACATAAAAGGCAACCGGGCCAAGAACCAAACAAAATCTACATAAAATACATCCCAGCCAAGAACTAAGCAGAATCCACATAAAAGGCACCCGGGCCAAGAACCAAACAAAATCTACATAAACTACACCCTAGCCAAGAATTAAACAAACTCTACATAAAAGGCACCCCTGCACAGTACCAAACAAAATCTACATAAAATACATCCCAGCCAAGAACTGAACAAACTCTACATAAAAGGCACCCCTTCAGTACCTAACAAAACCTACATAAAATACACCCAGCCAAGAACTGAACAAACTCTACAGAAAAGGCACCTCTCCACAGTACCAAACAAAATCTACATAAAATACATCCCAGCCAAGAACTGAACAAACTCTACATAAAAGGCACCCCATGCACAGTACCAAACAAAATCTACATAAAATACCTCCCAGCCAAGAACTGAACAAACTCTACATAACAGGCACCCCTGCAGAATACCAAACAAAATCTACATAAAATACAACCCAGCCAAGAACTGAACAAACTCTACATAAAAGGCACGTCTGCACAGTACCAAAAAAATCTACATAAAATACACCCCAGCCAGCAACTAAACAGAATCCACATAAAAGGCACCTGGGCGAAGAACCAAACAAAATCTACATAAAATACACCCCAACCAAGAACTGAACAAACTCTACACAAAAGACACCCCTGCACAGTACCAAACAAAACCTACATAAAATACACTCCAGCCAACAACCAAACAGAATCCACATAAAATGCACATGGGCCAAGAACCAAGCAAAATCTACATAAAATACACCCCAGTTAAGAACTGAAAAAACTCTACATAAAAGGTACCCCTGCACAGTACCAAACAAAATCTACATAAAATACATCCCAACCAAGAACTGAACAAACACTACATAAAAGGCACCCCTGCACAGTATCAAACAAAATCTACATAAAATAAACCCCAGCCAAGAACCAAACAGAATTCACATAAAAGGCACCTGGCCAAGAACCAAACAAAATCTACATAAAAAACAACCCAGCCAAGAAATGAACAAACTCTACATAAAAGGCACCCCTGCACAGTACCAAACAAAATCTACACAAAATACACCCCAGCCAAGAACTGAACAAACTACATAAAAGGCATGTCTGCACTGTACCAAACAAAACCTACATAAAATACACCCCAGCCAAGAACTGAACAAACTCTACATAAAAGGCACCCCTGCACAGTACCAAACAAAATCTACATAAAATACACCCCTGCCAAGAACTGAACAAACTCTACATAAAAGGCACCCCTGCACAGTACCAAACAAAACTGACATAAAATAACTCTACATAAAAGGCACCCCCGCACAGTATCAAACAAAATCTACATAAAATACACCCCAGCCAAGAACTGAACAAACTCTACATAAAAGGCATCCCTGCACAGTACCAAACAAAATCTACATAAAATACACCCCAGCCAAGAACCAAACAGAATCCACATAAAAGGCACCCGGCCAAGAACCAAACAATATCTACATAAAACACAACCCAGACAAGAACTGAACAAACTCTACATAAAAGGCACCCCTGCACAGTACCAAACAAAATCTACATAAAATACCCCCCAGCCAAGAACTGAACTCTACATAAAAGGCACCCCTGCACAGTACCAAACAAAATCGACATAAAATACACCCCAGCCAAGAACTGAACAAACTCTACATAAAAGGCACCCCTGCACTGTACCAAACAAAATCTACATAAAATACATCCCATCCAAGAACTGAACAAACTCTACATAAAAGGCACCCTTGCACAATATCAAACAAAATCTACATAAAATACACCCCAGCCAAGAACTGAACAAACTCTACATAAAAGGCACCCCTGCACAGTACCAAACAAAATCTACATAAAATACACCCCAGCCAAGAACTGAACTCTACATAAAAGGCACCCCTGCACAGTACCAAACAAAATTGACATAAAATACACCCCAGCCAAGAACTGAACAAACTCTACATAAAAGGCACCCCTCCACAGTACCAAACAAAATCTACATACAATACATACCAGCCAAGAACTGAACAAACTCTACATAAAAGGCACCCCTGCAGAATACCAAACAAAATCTACATAAAATACACCCCAGCCAAGAACTGAACAAACTCTACATAAAAGGCACCCCTGCACAGTACCAAACAAAATCTAAATAAAATACACCCCAGCCAAGAACTGAACAAATTACATAAAAGGCACGTCTGCACAGTACCAAACAAAACCTACATAAAATACACCCCAGCCAACAACCAAACAGAATCCACATAAAAGGCACCCACCTGGGCCAAGAACCAAACAAAATCTACATAAAATACACCCTAACCAAGAAGTGAACAAACTCTACATAAAAGGCACCCCTGCACAGTACCAAACAAAAGCTACATAAAATATACCCCAGCCAAGAACTGAACAAACTCTACATAAAAGGCACCCCTGCACAGTACCAAACAAAATCTACATAAAATACATCCCAGCTAAGAACTGAACAAACTCTACATAAAAGCACCCCCGGACAGTATCAAACAAACTCTATATAAAATACACCCCAGCCAAGAACTGGACAAACTCTACATGAAAGGCATCCCTGCACAGTACCAAACAAAATCTATATAAAATACACCCCAGCCAAGAACCAAGCAGAATCCACATAAAAGGCACCCTGCCAAGAACCAAACAAAATCTGCATAAAATACACCCCAGCCAAGAACTGAACAAACTCTACATAAAAGGCACCCCTGCACAGTACCAAACAAAATCTACATAAAATACATCCCAGCCAAGAACTTAACAAACGCTACATAAAAGGCACCCCTGCACAGTACCAAACACAATCTATATAAAATACACCCCAGCCAAGAACTGAACAAACCCTCCATAAAAGGCACCCCTACACAGTACCAAACAAAATCTACATAAAATACATCCCAGCTAAGAACTGAATAAACTCTACATAAAAGGTAACCTGCACAACACCAAATAAAATCTACATAAAATACACCCCAGCCAAGAACTGAACAAACTACATAAAAGGCATCCCTGCACAGTACCAAACAAAATCTACATAAAATATACCCCAGCCAAGAACTGAACAAACTATACATAAAAAGTATGTCTGCACAGTACCAAACAAAACCTACATAAAATACACCCCCAGCCAAGAACCAGACAGAATCCACATAAAAGGCATCCGGGCCAAGAACCAAACAAAATCTACATAAAATACACCCCAGCCAAGAACTGAACAAACCCTACATAAAAGGCACCCCTGCACAGTACCAAACATAATCTGTATAAAATTCACCCCAGCCAAGAACCAAACAGAATCCACATAAAAAGCACCCGGGCCAAGAACCAAACAAAATCTACATAAAATACACCCCAACCAAGAATTGTACAAACCCTACATAAAAGGCAGCCCTACACAGTACCAAATAAAAGCTACATAAAATACATCCCAGCTAAGAACTGAACAAACTCTACATAAAAGGCACCTGGGCCAAGAACCAAACAAAATCTACATAGAATACACCCCAGCCAAGAACTGAACAAACCCTACATAAAAGGCACCCCTACACAGTATCAAACAAAATCCACATAAAATACACCCCATCCAAGAACTAAACAAACTCTACATAAAAGGCACATCTGCACAGTACCAAACAAAATCTACATAAAATATACCCTGGCCAAGAACCAAACAGAATCCACATAGAAGGCACCCAGGACAAGAACCAAACAGAATCCACAGAGAACACACCTCAACCAAGAACTGAACTAAATCCATATAAAAGGCACCCCTGTGCAGTACCAAACAGAATCCATGTAGAGCACACTTCAGCCAAGAACCGAACAGACTCCACATAAAGGGCACCCCTACCAAGAACAAAAGAGACTCCACATAAAACACATGCTATCCAAGAAATGAACAGGCTTCAGATAAAACCCACCTCAGCGAAGAACCAAACAGTCTCCACAAAAAAGGCACCCCTGCAAAGAACAAAACAAAATTCATATATAAAATGTACACTCCACGTAAAATACACCCTAGCCAAGAACCAAACAGAATCCACATAGAACATACTCAAGCCAAGAGATGACACATAAAACCCACCTCAGCCAAGAACCAAACACTCCCCACATAAAAGGTACCCTTGCAAAGAACCAAGCAAAATCCATATAAATACACACCAGCCAAGAAACATATTCTCATAAAAAGGCATCTCAGACAACAATTGAGCACACTCCACATAGAAGGCATCTCAACTAAGAACAGAACTGACTCCATAAAAAATGCACCCCAACCAAATACAAAATAGAGTCCACATTAAATGCACCCCAGCCTAGAACTAAACAGACTCCACATGGTGTATCCCAGCCAAGAACCAAACAGACTCCACATAAAATGCACCCCATCCAAAAACCAGTCGACATAAAAGTTACCTCAGCCAAGAACCAAACAAGACTCCATATAAAATGCACCCTAGCCAAGAACAGAACAGACTTCACAAATAATGCACCCCAACCAAGAATGAAAGAGTCCACATTAAATGAACCTCAGCCATGAACTAAACAGACTCCACATAAAAGACACCCTATCCAAGAACCAAACTGCACAACAACACACTTTAAGGCAGCGATGCTAACTGATATGCCACCCTGCAACCCTAATCTTGTACTAAATGTTTAAATTAATTAAAATTCATTCCTCTCATGCTATATTTTAAAAATACAATAATGTTAGTCTATCAGGACTTTATACTGAGATTTGTGCTTGAAACCGAAATCGTCTAATACTCAGCAATACAAGTCATCCTCTAGGCTACTATTACTTAAAATGTTTATGAACATCAAGCTTCAAAGTTTGCTCTCCCAACTAGCACATTGCCAAAACCATAACTGTAACAAAGTAAGTCTTGAAGTAAACAATAGCGCTGAACAGTGGAATTCTTAATCTGTGGCAATGACAGAAAGAAAAATACTTACTTGTGTATCGTATGATATTTGACAACTAACCTTAAAGAAAACATGAAGACCGCACTGTTCATTCTTCATATAACTTACCTACACAAAAGAGAAAAAGACATGAAAAATGCCTTAAGACAGTTAATTAGTAGTAAGATTTTGGAAAACAAATAAAAATACCATTGTTAATTGACTAATAAGTGCAGTGACTAACTGGACAGCAGATAATGTCCATTATTAGAAAACAGTATCTAAAAAGTCAGTAAACAGCATAAGGTAATAAGGACTATTCTCAGTTCCAAATTAACTCGACATTAACACGTGCCTACTATACTCTTTGGAGGAAGCAACATCTATGCAAAGCACATTGTTCACAAAAAACTAAAATATGTACAGTCTATCATGTCATTTTCAGAAGTATTAATACAGTATATAAAACTGCATTAAAGTGTTATAAAACAGGGCCATAGTGATGCATCACTCAGCTGATGCCACACCCACTCTTGGTCTAAATACCCAGCCAAGTGCAGGTAAAAAGACTACCCAAGAAGTCTTACCTGCTTCGTTGTAATTTACAAAGCAAAGTCAAATTCCTCAGCCCTACAAATCACAAAAATCCAAGAAAATGGTGATGTTTCATGCCAGATGGAACAGAAATATTTTGACCAAGAAAACGCACAATACAAAGCAGCAGTACATTCCACTGTAAATAAGGCAGTGAAAATAAAAGCACAAGTTTTGCGAAGCATGATTTGGCATACTTGAAAATGAAGTGTATGGTGATGTGCTCTGGCATTAACATCCTTAAGTATGCTCATGCCCTGGATAACCATGTCATAATGGTGACATCACATGAGAGGGATTTAGGGGTTTTAGTAGATTTGATGAACATATTAAGAGCTTCATAAGAAGGTGTTACGGCCCAATCAGTAGTATCACATGATGTGTTACTAATAAGGGACGATAATTTTGCTCACACTGTTTACTATTGGTACAATGCCGATTATTGAGTACTGTGAATCCTTCTGTGTATTTAATGCTTCACATCAGCAGAAATTTGAATGTATCCATAAGTCATATACATGGCAGCCAGCAAGAATTGGTTAGTTGGCATATAGTACGAGACTCAGTTTTTTTCCCTGTATTCCACTGGATATACATTATTAGGCAGGGACTTGCATATTGAATTCCAGTGCTGTAGGCACTAAGCTATGGCTGATACCATGGGAATTTCATTAATTAACTATAATGTTTCACTAGGAATAATAAACTGTTTGTTAAACTAACTCAAATAAGAACAAACAGCAGCTCGTTTCCCCAACATTGGATTGGTTTGCTGTGGAATTATTTGCTCTGTCAAAAGCCTGGAATCCTTCACATAAGTAGACAGATAAGTGGTATAAAGACCATGTGTATGAACCAAGGTTATTTTCTAGAAAACTCTTAAATGGCCCCAGAGACCATGAGTTTGTATCCAATAACACAACATTAAACTCAAACTTGTCAGCTTGTTTAGAATTTTTGATAAGGTCTTCCCTTCCATTACCTTACAGCCCCTCATTTCTCTCCTCACATCTAAGCATCGTCATATCTTCAGCCCCCCTTCAAATATGTTATGTGATACTGACTGCTGCCTTAAGGTTTAGAGAGCTCTTTGACTATGGGTCTATATCATATGAGCGAATCGCACAAATTGTGAACGCGCATAATATTGAACGTACCGGACCTCGAAGTGTTTTTTCTGAGATCGCGGTACAGTGAAGAATGGGATATTTGCCCTTTCCTCACTGTAGTATGATCTCGGAGTTGGAATATATATATATATATATATATATATATATATATATATATATATATATATACATATATATATAGCAGGGGGGGCAGCCCCCCACAATAGGAAGTTCGAAGTCCGGTACATTCGATATTATGAGCGTTCGCAATTTGTATGATTCACTCATATGACATAGACCCTCTAACCATGACCCCCCACATCCATGTCTTTTTGCCTATGAGCAGTAGCTAAACCCTTAGTACCACAACATACCACATGTATTACCCTGCCTCGGATTTGACATTTCCACTGTTTCTTATCAAAAGTGTGAGAAAACATATTTCTTATGTCCCTGAAATGTTGAATACAAAATTCCTCAGGGCGAGTAAGTTGTAATTGCTGTTTTAATTCCATCTACAAATACCGACTGTTATTTTTATGTAATGTGCATGAATCTTTATTTATTTATTTTGTGGGTCACTATGTTTAGTAATTAGATGGATGCTGTTATGACATATTGAGTATTGTACTAGCCCTTTCTACTCTGAATCAGTGCTGGAATGCATTCAGCTGTAACATTGCAGGTGCTGCATAGTTGCTAATATCACCATTTATACATTAGGGTGAACTTATACAGATTCACAAAAGGGAAGCCATGATGGACCCCGGGAACTACCACCCCATTAGCCTGATGAGCCTGGTCTGTAAGGCCATGGAACGTATCATCATGGAACTCATAAACAAAGACATTGGTAATCTCCAAACTCTGGACCCCACCCAGTTCAGGTTTGTACAAGGCAGATCATGTCTGCTAAATCTGATAGACTTCTTTGAAGCAGTCACCAAAGCCACAGATGAGGATAATGTGGTTCACAGAGCCTATCTAGATCTCCCCAAGGCTTTCAACACCACCCCCCACTCTGGAATTATAGATAAACTCACTAAACTAGGTATAAATCCCCAAGTCACAAGATGGGTTGCCAACTGGCTCACAGACAAAACCCACACTGTGAAAGTAGCACACAACAAATCCGACTTCAGACCAGTGACAAGTGGACTACCACAGGGTTCAGTTCTGGGTCCTCTCCTGTTTAGTATCTACTTCTCTGAAGTATAGGATAACATAGGTCTTTGGCTAACAAAGTTTGTAGATGACTGCAAACTGGGATCCATAATCAAAAATCCTAATGATGTGGACATCCTACAAAATGGCCTCACTGAGACAGATGCCTGGTGTCAAAGCCATGGCCTGAAGTTCAATGCCAAAAAGTGCATTGTCATCCCCTTTGATAAAAACTCTGTACCCATGAACTATCACATAAGTGGTAGTCTGCTTAACACCGAAATTGTGATAAGAGATCTTGGGACACAGGTGGACAGTAGTCTCTCCTTTGATAATCACATCGCTACAGTGGTCAGAAAATCCTTCTACATGGCACACCTCATCATAAAATGTTTCTCATCCAGAAAAAAAGAGGTCATTGTTCCCCTCTACTCATCAATCGTTAGACCCATTATAGAGTACAGTGCCCCTTTTGGTATGTACTTCACAAGACATCTACAACAACTGGAGAGGCCACAGAAATACCTCACAAAGAGGATTACTGGCCTCAAACAGATGCTCTACGCAGACCATCTCAAAAAACTCCAGCTTTACTCCGTCGCATATTGCCTACTCAGAGGCGATCTCTGCCTAACATACTATGTCATATCCAGAGCTGTTGGACATGCTCCACTTAAAGAAATCCCAATCCCTCCGAGCTACATGCTGTAGGAACCTAAAACTTGTCACCACAATAAACAGAACATGCTGGAGGGATAGATTCCTGTCCCAGAGACTTCCCATACTCTGGAACAGACTACCTATCTATGTCAACCAGAGCTCCTCATTAGCACTCTTCAAGAAAAATCTTAATGATTGGGTGGGAAATAGGAAATTCACTCCGGGGATCACTTCTGTGGCTCTGCTCAACAGGGGCACAGGAAAATTATTTTCTTGGGTGGCGAAAACCAGGGTACCTTTTTGGCTAGGCTTCTATAGGCCTTAGGGCCAACAGCCTAGTACCTACTTATGAACCTATGAACTTACTGTATATTTATACGTGATGTATGCCTTACTGCATGTATATGGCAATGCATGATGGAACTCACTGTCTGTTTTGCAGCTGTTTTTTCTTATTTCTCTCACTGTACACGTGCACACTGTTTCTAGCTGTGTTTCTGACTCTTTACTTTAGAAACCAGCATCTTAACTGCTCTTTTCTTACCACATTTCTCTTTTAAGTAACTTCAAGCTACAGTTTGGGTTCTTCTCTTACAAAAACAACTAGGCAATGCACATCCACCACTGAAAGTACAGTTGTGTACACGTACCATAAATGTAGATGTTTGAGTGTATTCACTGTTGCAGTCATTACATTTGGGTAATCTGCTTGCAGGTTGTCCTCAGTTGGCCTGATTAACAAAGTCTTGGGTCCTGCGTCGGTTGCTGTCCCTTCTTCCATGATGTCAGGTTGTTAGGGGTATAAAACATGCAGCCATTGCCATTACATCAGTTTTTCTTGCCCTAAATGTCAGGTGCCCCCCAATGGGGAGCAAATAAACATAAAAACACAAAGGTATACCTCCAACAAAAAGCAAATACGCCAAAAAGGCTTTTAAGCATAGTAAAGGAAAGTACAGATATAGCCAGAAGATGTTAGGGGGCTGGAGGGAGGTTAACCAGGACTGCAACAGTGAATACACTCAAACATCTATATTTATGGTAAGTGTACACAGCTGTACTATGTTCTTCATGTTTCACTGTTGCAGTCATTACATTTGGGTAGATTCCCAAAGCTATGGTTGGGAGGAGGAGTTTATATAGCATTAGGGCCAGCTATAAGGCCCTGCAAGACATCAGTGGCAAAGCCAGCTCTGGATTTAGAGAAAACTGGCAAATGATAATGCTTGGTGAAAGTATGTACAGAACTCCAGGTAGCAGCTTCTAGGATGTCCCTGGTAGGAACACCTCTGAGAAAGGCTGCAGAAGTAGATGCAGCCCTGGTGGAGTGAGATCTGATCCCCTGGGGGATAGGTTTTCCATGGTGCTTATAGCAGAAATGAATACAATGACTTATCCATTTAGAAATGGTTTGTTTTGAAATAGCCTTCCCCTCTGCCCCTGCAGCAAATGATACCAGCAGTTATTCAGATTTTCTTCGAGGTTTAGTCCTGTCCAAGTAGAATCTAAGTTGTCTGTGCACATCCAAGGAATGCAGAATCCGTTCCCCTTTGTTCTGTGGATTGGGAAAGAAGGTTGGCAAATGAATGGACTGATTAAGAGCCACACTGGATACCTTCTTGGGCATGAAGGATGGCTTGGTCCTGAGTGACACCCTGTCCGCACGAAAGATGATGAAAGGCTCCACTGCCATAAGGGCCTGTAATTCAGATATCCTTCTAGCTGAAGTGATTGCTAAAAAGAAAGCTGTTTTCCAAGAAAGAAATTTTAAGTCTGCAGTAGCAGCTGGCTCGAAAGGAGGTAGAGTGAGTTTCTCCAATACAAAGTTAAGGTCCCAGGCAGGGGTTGGAGCTCTCCTGGGTGGTCTCAAGTTTTTGGCCCCTCTGAGGTACTACTTGAGCAGAGGATGAGAGAAGAGGGGATGTTCTGTGTTATAATGAGCTGAAATGGCTGAGGCGTGGATTTTAATGGAGGAAAAAGACAGGCCCTTGTGAAGCATCTTAAGTATTGCAAAATCTGAGGTAAATTGGGCCCTGCTGTGCTCATCCCTTGAGATTGATTCCAGGCACAGAATCTTTTCCATTTTTCAGCATAAGATTTTCTAGTACTAAGCCTCCTTGCCTCTAAGATGACATCCATCACAGGTTTGCTGAGGGATAAGGGTGAATTTAAGTGATTAGCCAGTCTGCAAGGTTCAGTGTTGGAAGCTGTGGGTGCAAAATTTGGTTCTCCTGCTGAGACAGCAGGGAAGGGGTCTGAGGCAGGTGCCATGGAGATAACTGCGACACACTGCGCAGGAGGGGGTACAGTGTTGGCGCGGCCAGTCTGGAGCAATCAAGACCATCCTTGGTTTGTCCTGTTCGACTTTTAGTAGAACTTTGGAGAGCAGAGGCAGCGGGAGGAAGGCGTAGACTGATAGGTTTTTCCAGCTGAAGGACCGAGCATCCACTTTCCAGGCTTGTTTGTGGGGATTCCTTGTGCAAAACTTGTCCAACTGGTAGTTTAAGGGGGAGGCAAATAGATATATGTCTGGGCTCCCCCATTCGCTTGTTAACATGTTGAAAATCCTTGGTTCCAGTTTCCACTCGTGTGGGTCTATGAGGTTTCTGCTTAGTCCGTCTGCCAGTGTATTTAATTTTCCTGGCAGGAATTGAGCTTGTAGGTGCACTTGTTAGCTCAAGGCTGTGTTCCACAATGTCATGGCTAGTCTGCAGAGGGGGTAGGAATGTGTACCCCCCTGCTTGTTTATGTACCACATAACCGTGGTGTTGTCTGTCTTTACCATTAGTTGTCCTGGAAGAATGTAGTCCTTGAAGGCTGTCAGAGCATTCTGTACAGTTAACATTTCTTTTTGATTGATATGTAGGTGCATTTGACTTGGGTTCCATTTGCCCTGAATGCACTTCCTTGCAGGTGAACCCCCCATGCATAGTCTGATGCATCTGTTGTTAGGGTTTGGGCGGCAGGAGGTAGTATGAATGGTAGTCCCTTGTTTTGGTGGCAGGCCTCTGCCCACCAGAGGAACTCTTGGCATAGGCAAGGTATGATAGGAATCACTGTTTCCAGGCTGTGAGAATGTTGACTCCATAGGCTTTTTAGATACCACTGTAGTCTCCTCATATGCAGTCTTGCATATGGAATTAGAAAAATGCAGGAGGCCATGAACCCCAAGGCTTGCAGTATTTGTCTTGCAGATAGCAGGGTTTTTGTGGCCACTTGTTTGAAATAAGTTACCAAATGAATTTGCTTTTCTGGAGTGAGGTAAGCCATCTGGGAAGTTGTATTCAAGCTTGCACCCAGGAATGTAATTTGTTGACAGGGTACCAATTGTGATTTCTTTTCATTTATGGTGTACCCCAGACAAGTTAGAACCCTTTTTACAAATGCCAGATGATTCAAAAGTATGCCCTGGCTTTCTGCCTGAATTAGACAATTGTCCATGTATGGGTATATATGAATACTTCTTTGCCTGCAAAATGCGATAACTGGAGCCAGGCACTTTATGAATACCCTGGGCACAGTAGACAAGCCAAAGGGCAGTGCAGAGAACTGATAATGCATGTAGCCTGCTTTGAAGCGTAGGTATCTTCTGCAAGATTCCCTGATTGGGATGTGCAGGTATGCTTCTTTTAAATCTAGTATTGCCAACCAGGTGTCTTTGCCTAGCATAGGAAGTAATTGGTGAAGAGTCAGCATCTTGAATTTTGGAATCTCCAGAAAGGAGTTTAGAGTAGACAGGTCCAGGATTGGACACCATGATTTGTCTTTTCTGGGTACCAGAAAAAGTCTGGAGTAGAAACCTTGTCCCTTTTCCTCTTCTGGTACCAGCTGAATAGCCCCCACTCTTAAGAGGGAAAGTACTTGTTTTTGAGCCTCTGCCCACTGATTTGGGGGCAGGTCTGGCCACCCATTTGGTGTTGGCAACGTGTGGAAATGAAATCTGTATCCCTGGGACACTATATTTAAAACCCGTTTGTCCTGGGTTAGAGTTCCCAGTTCTTTGCATGAAGAGCAATCTTTCCCCACAAAGGGGCGGTTAAAAGATAAGTGCTTCAGAATTTTAAAAGGAAGCCATTGAGACTGTTTACCATAGGGGGGTGTCTTGTTATTTCCAGATTTGGAAGTGGAGTCCCCCCACTGCTTAGTTCTGAGAGTCCCCTGGGACTGAAACCTGGGGTTTTTGCTGTGTCTGGGTTTGGCTTGAGAAGTCCTGGAAGAGACTGGAAAGGACCGATTCTTAGTAGGCCAGTGCCTACTAAATCTAGGAGGTTGCACTTGTAAAAAATATTTAACAGTTTGCATAGATTTAGCTTTATCTTCCATCTTTTTAAGAACTTCTTCAGCCTTGTTGCCAAAGAGGCAGTCCTGATTTAAAGGACCATCCAACAATTTAGTTTTAACTTGATCAGGCAAGGATTGCTCCTTAAGCCAAGCATGCCTTCTAAGCACCGACCCAGTAACAGCAGCCCTGCAAGAGGCCTCTAAAGAATCAAAACCACATTGCAAAGTATGTTATCCAACTTGTTCAGCAGAATGCATTAAGTCCTGTAAATCTTTATTTTTCCACACAGTCAGGAATCAACATAATTTTCTGTTTAAGCAGTCCAATGATATGTTGCTGATATTTTAACATATGAAATTGGCAGTTTAAAGCTCTGATTGCCAAGGTTGCAGAAGTATAAACATTTTTACCCCATCTATCCAGCGCCCTGGAGTCTCTATCAGAAGGAGTAGGATTTTTAGCAGTAGAAGCCTTAATGACCTTGGGCCCCTGAGAAATAGTCTCTGGATCTGCAACAGGATTTTTGAAAAGGAACTTGTGGGACCCAGGAACCCTGTAGTATTTGTCAGGTTTACTAGGAGCAGGAGGCAGGGAATCAGGGGCCAAACTGGATTCAGAGAAAACATCATCAACAATGTCTAGTACAGGAGGTATAGCCTAAGGCCTATGTTGAGGTAGAAGAAGGAAATCCCTAAGCCTCTTTTTTGAATCAGAAAATTCCTGGCTTTCCCAGTGGAAATGCTCCCTTAAAGTATGTAAAGTTTCCCCAAAAGAAAAATCCTCAGGAGGGGAAGCAGAGGGAATATAATCCTCTGCATCAGAATCCTCATAAGTAGGTATGGACAAATCCAGGTGATCAGAAGAGTCAGAAGAAACAGAATCCTGATCAGAAGATTCATAATCAAGCTCAGCCCTAGGCCTCTTACGGGGGGGGGGGGGGGAGTTGACTACCCCTGGTTAGAGTTATTAGATCTTCAGACATTTTTATCATTTGTTTTTTAGACATAGGAGCCTGAGCATGTGGTCTGGGCATCGTTTTTTTTAGACATGGATCGAGATTTAGACCTTAGTAATGAAGGAGGCATCAATTTAATATGCAAGTCTGTTGGCCTGAATACACCCTCAGAAGCTGGTGCCTGCACAGCAGCTCCGGACCCATCCAAGGTAGAGACAACCTATGGGTTCCATAGTTGAAGTATCTCGCAGCATACCAGACTCCGAATGGGTCTCAGTAGAGGCCTGCAAATCAGAAGTGGCAGGTATCAGGGACTGCAAAAGCGCCTCACTGAGTACCGGCGAACTGGCGACTGGTTTAGGAGAAGCGTCGTCAGCAGTTTTGGACCTCGGCGGCCTGTCTCTGTCTTTATCTTTATGAGGCATTTGCTTTCCACAAGTAATGCAATTATTAACTTTTACTGACATCGGTAAGGAGCAAGAAAAAGTTTCCCCAATGGGGTACTTAGCTTTAAGTTGAAGACTTCGGTTCTGAAACTCGAAAATGAAAATTTCAGGAGTCGGCCGACCAGCACTTGTGAACTGCTTCTGCTTTGGGCACCGCACGGCAAGAAAGACTGATGTAATGGCATTGGCTGCATGTTTTATACCCCTGACAACCTGACGTCATGGAAGAAGGGACAGCAACCAACGCAGGACCCAGGACATTGTTAATCAGGCCGAATGAGGGCAACCTGCAAGCAGATTACCCAAATGTAATGACTGCAACAGTGAAACACGAAGAACATCCCCCTGAGTACACATTCTACTTTCCTTTTCAACTGGAAAAAGGTATATAAAGTAGCAAACACAAGTTATCTCTGCTGCATGTCTTTCTTGTTATTTGGTAACTGAGCCTGTAGTCCTGGTTAAATTACTTGTTAGTTAGGATTGCAACTTTTTCTCAGTTAATTATCTGTAAAAGCAAAGTACAGTTGTGTACACTTACCATAAATGTAGATATTCGAGTGTATTCACTTTTGCAGTCATCACATTTGGGTTATCCCTGCCAGGGTAGCCCTGGGCCAGCCTGAATACCAGAGGCTTAGTATTTCTGCGTCAGTTGCTGTCGCTTCAGGACTGACGTCAGGTCATCAGTAGTATAAAGTAAGGCAGCTGATGCCATTACATCAGTTTTTCTTGCCCTAACTTTCAGGAGCCCCCAAGTGGGAGCCAAGTTATGGTGGAAGAACCCCACCAGTAGAAAGTAAATACCAAAATGTCCCTTTAAGGAGAGAGAGAAAGAAGAGGGGGATGGAGGGAAACCAGGACAGCAACAGTGAATACACTCGAACATCTACATTCATGGTAAGTGTACACAACTGTACTATGTTCTTCGTGTTTCATTGTTGCAGTCATCACATTTGGGTTGATTTCCAAAGCCGAGGAAAAGGGTGGAGGCAGTTAAGGAGACTAGGGGCTGGCTAGGATGCCCTGCAAGACTGCAGTGGCAAAGCCTGCCCCGGATTTGGAGAAGATAGGCAGTTGGTAATGTTTGGTGAAAGTGTGAACAGATGTCCAGGTGGCAGCCTCCAGGATGTCCCTGGTGGGGACTCCCCTGAGGAAAGCTGCAGAGGTGGAGGCTGCTCTGGTGGATTGAGTCTTGACCCCCTTAGGGGGAGGCTTTCTGTGTTGCTTGTAACAGAAATGGATGCAGTGTGCTATCCATTTAGAAATTGTTTGTTTGGAGATAGCTTTGCCCTCTGTCCCTGCAGCAAAGCTAACCAGCAATTGATCAGACTTTCTGAATGATTTAGTCTTGTCTACATAGAATCTGAGTTGTCTGTGCACATCTAGAGAGTGCAGGATCCTTTCCCCCTTGTTCTGTGGGTTAGGGAAAAAGGTGGGCAAATGAATCGATTGCTTGAGAGCCACAATGGACACCACTTTGGGCATGAAGGATGGTTTAGTCCTGAGGGAAACCCTGTCAGCATGGAAGATGATGAAGGGCTCCACAGCCATGAGTGTTTGTAGCTCAGAGACCCTTCTGGCTGAAGTGATGGCCAGAAAAAAAGCTGTCTTCCAGGAGAGAAATTGTAACTCTGCTGAAGACGCTGGTTCAAAGGGGGGCAGGGTGAACTTCTCCAACACAAAGTTAAGGTCCCAAGCTGGGGTAGGTGCTCTTCTGGGTGGCCTCAAGTTGCTAGACCCTCTTAGGAATTGTTTGATTAGAGAGTGTGAGAAAAGGGGCTGCTGAGTGGGGAAATGAGCAGAGATAGCACAGTCATAAATTTTAATAGAGGAAAAAGAGAGACCACTGTGTAGCTGGTCAGCTAAGTAATCCAGGATGAGAGGGAGGGAGGGCTGTGCCGTATCGGCTCCCTTATCCTGAATCCAGGTACAGAACCTTTTCCATTTGTCAGCATAAGACTTTCTAGTGCTAATCTAGCCTCACGTATAACATCTAGTACCTGTTTACTGAGTTTGGCAGATGGATCAGTGGTTAGGGAATAAGCCAAGCTGCCAAACTGAGGGTCTGCAATTGGGGATGCATGAATTCTCCTTCCCTCTGGGTCAGGAGGGTTGGGGTCTGAGTGAGATGCCATGGTGGCAGTGGGGACAGGCTGCGCAACAGTGGGTACCAGTGCTGGCGAGGCTAGTCTGGAGCAATAATAATTGTCCTTGGTTTTTCCTCCCTTATTTTGAGCAGTACCCTGGCAATGAGAGTTAGTGGAGGAAAGGCATAGACCGAGAGACTGACTCAGAGGAAGGACAGGGCATCCACTTTCCAAGCCATGATGTGATGCTCCCTGGTGCAGAACTTGCTGAGCTGATGGTTGGTGTGGGGGGCAAAGACAGTTATTAGGGTGAAGGTTCTTTTGTCTAGCTGCCACTCGTGTGGGTCCAGAAGATTTATGCTTAAGTGATCTGCCACAGAGTTTAGAGAACCTGGCAAGAATTGTGCTAACAGGTGTAGTTTCATGGCAGAAGCTGTGTGCCAAAGGGTCATGGCCAGCCTGCATAGAGGGTAGGAGTGTGTTCCTCCCTGCTTGTTGATATATCACATCACAGTTGTGTTGTCTGTTTTGATCAGGAGAGCCCCTGGGGAGAGAAGGGGCCTGAAAGCTGTCAATGCATGCTGAACAGCTAACATCTCTTTTTGTTTGATGCGCAGATGGATTTGCTGTGGGCTCCATTGGCCATGTATGCACCTGCTGTCCAGGTGTGCATCCCAGACATAGTCTAATGCATCTATGGTGAGTGTCTGGGTGGTGGGGGGTAGTGAGAAAGGTAGTCCCTTGTTGTGGGAGCATGCTGCTGCCCACCAAAGAAAATCTTTCCTGAGGCAAGGTATCATGGGTATAAGAGTTTCCAGGTCTTGAGATTGTTGACACCAAAGGCTTTTTAGGTACCACTGAAGTTTCCTCATATGCAGTCTGGCATATGGAATGAGTAGAATGCCAGATGCCATGAACCCCAGAGCTTGCAGGATTTTCCTTGCAGATAACTGGGGTCTGGTGGCTAGTTGAGAGAAGTAGGCTGTCAGGTAAGTTTGCTTTTCTAGTGTAAGGAATGCCATCTGGGATGCTGTATCCAGGCTTGCTCCCAGGAATATAATGCTTTGGGTGGGTACTAGTTTGGATTTCATTTCACTGATAGTGTACACTAGGAAGGTCAGTAGGGACTTTACAAAGGCCAGGTGCTTGAGCAGCTTTTTCTGACTGTCTGCCTGCATTAGGCAGTCATCTAAATATGGGTAAATTTGGATATTCATTTGTCTGCAAAAGGCAATGGCCGGAGCCAGACATTTTGTAAAAACTCTGGGAGCAGTAGATAAGCCAAAGAGAAGTGAAGAGAACTGAAAGTGCAGAGATTCTGCCCTGAAGTGTAGGTATTTCCTGCATGATTCCCTGATAGGAATGTGGATGTAGGCCTCTTTTAGGTCTAGGGTGGCTAGCCAAGCATCCTTGGGAGAGCATGGGTAGCAGCTGCTGGAGGGTGAGCATTTTGAATTTTGGTATCACCAGGAAGGAGTTTAGAATGGATAGACTGAGGATGGGGAGCCAGGTGTCCTCTTTTCTGGGTACCAGAAAAAGTCTGGAGTAGAAACCTTAGCCTTTCTGTTCTGCAGGAAAGTGCTCTACTGCCCTCATAGAGAGCAGAGAAAGGACTTGCGTTTGCATCTCTGCCCACTGGTTTGGAGGTAGATCTGGGAACCCTTTTGGGGTTGGAAGAGTGTGGAAAGAAAATTTGTATCCTTGGGACACTATGTTGAGGACCCAGCGGTCACTGGTAATGGTGGCCCAGGTGCTTGCGTGAAAGGAGAGCTTTCCTCCTAGGGGTAAGTGAAGGTGGGCAGAGGGAGGAGGTGGTGGAGGAGAGTCATTGTGAGTTCTTACCATGAGGGTGTGGTTTAGAACTCCCTGGTTTTTAAGTGGAGGAATTCCACTGTTTTGATCTCTGCATTCCCTGTGGCTGCTGTCTGGGGGAGTCTGCTTCCATGGGGTCTGGGCTGAACTGACCTGGTGGGAGCAGGTAAGGACCAGCGTTTGGAGGGGCAATGCCTACTGAACCTGGGTGGCTGGACCTGTAAGAAATCCTTAACTGTCTGCATAGATTTAACTTTTTCCCATCTTTTTTAAGACCTCCTCTGCCTTAGTGCCAAATAAGTTGTCTTTGTGCAAGGGTGCATCTAACAATTTAGATTTAACATGGTCTGGCAAGGGTTGTTCCTTAAGCCATGCATGCCTTCTGAGGACAAAACCGGTGACTGCTGCCCTGCAAGAAGCTTCTAGGGCATCAAAACCACAGTGTAAGGTGTGCTTAGTTACTTGACTTGCAGAATGCATTAACTCTTGTAACTCTTTAGATTCTGCACAAGCAGGAAAGGAAGACATTTTTTGTTTGAGGAGTTCCATGGTATGTTGCTGAAACTTTAGCATATGGAACTGGCAATTTAGTGCTCTGATGCCAAGAGTAGCAGAGGTGTATACTTTTTTACCTCATCTGTCTAGTGCTCGGGAATCCCTATCTGAGGGGGTGGGATTCTTAACAGAGGTTGCTTCAATACCTTTAGGCCCTTGAGAAATTACCTCAAGGTCTGCAGTAGGATTTTTGAAAATAAATTTATGTGAGTCAGGAACTCTGTAATACCTGTCAGGTTTCTGGATGCAGGAGGTAGTGTGTCAGGAGTCAAACTGGATTCCAGGAAAACATTGTCCACAATATCCAGGACTGGGGGAATGGCCAGGGGTCTGTGCTGTGGAAGATCTAAGAATTTCCTGAGTCTCTTTTTAGACTGAGGGTAGTCCTGACCTTCCCAGTGAAACTGCTCCCTTAAGGTATGAAGGGTTTCCCCAAGGGAAAAGTCCTCGGGTTGAGAAGCTGAGAGAATGGAATCCTCTACATCAGAATCCTCATAAGCAGAAAGGGGTTGCATGTCTTCATATTCAGATGCATCAGAGTCATCTGACTCCTGTTCAGACAAAACTACTGGGGACGGATCTTTTTCTTTTGGAAGGGGTAGTTTGGTTTCCCCTGATAAGCATGATAAGGTCTTACGCCATTTTAAGCATTTGAGACTGAGGCAAGGAAGCAGGTGCCTAAGAGTGGGTCATCTGTTTCGTGGGTGTGGTTCATACCCTGGGACTTAGAAACTCATTTGTTTTTGAAAAAAACGGTAGACATGAAAGAAATCATCGGTTTGTGTTGAGAATCGGTAGTGCGAAGCACTTCCTCGGAAGCCAGTGCCTGCTCAGCGGCTCTGGACCCATCCAAGGGACAGACAACCGCAGGATCCTTAGTCAAAGAAGAGTTTTGTGGCATACTGGACTCCAAAAGGGCCTTGGTAGTGGCCTGCAAATCCACAGAAGTGGGCATCAGGGGCTGCAAAAGTGCCTCACTGAGGACCGGAGAACCGACAACTAGCTTAATGGAAGCATTGTCGGTAGGTTTGGACCTGTGCAGTCTGTCTCTGTCTTTATCCTTATGTTTTTTCAGAAGATCTGCAGTTGGATGGCTTACCGAAGCCATACCGGAATTCGAGGACTGTAAGCAAAAATATCTAGCTACAATAAGGGCCCGATGATATACAGTTGAACAAAGCACAAAAGCGACAGCAGGGGACGTCGCGGTCTGGGCCTAAGCAAGTGACTTAGTAAGAATGAAAGTCTCACTGTGGTATTTGCTTTCCACAGGTGAGACAATTGTTAACTTTTTCTGACATCAGTTAGTGCAAGAAAAAATTATTCCCAACTGGGTACTTAGCTTTAGAAGACTTCAGCTTCAATTCGGAAGACGAAACTCAGGTAGTGGCTGACCAGCACTCATGCGAACTGCTTCTGCTTCGGGCTCCGTGGCAAGAAAGACTGATGTAATGGTGTTGCTGCCTTACTTTATTCTACTGGCAACCTGACATCAGTCCTGAAGTGACAGCAACCGATGCAGAAATACTAAGCCTCTGGTATTCGGGCCGGCCGAGGGCTACCCTGGTAGGGATAACCCAAATGTGATGACTGCAACAGTGAAACATGAAGAACATCTGCATCTGTTCAGGCTAAGGAAATGTCAGTGACTGTCTCCCCCACTTGTTAGCCAACTTTTACTCCATAATTATTAATGTACATTATTTTAAATGGGCCTCTTTACCAAAGATGCCTGCATAGACTGATTGTCTCCTGTAACTATGATTGTTTTTTTCTGCCCACTTCACTCCCCTACCACCCTCAACTCTACAGGGACCACTGAACCGTTACATCTATTCCCTCTTAACTTCTTCCACAATTTAGTAGGTATTACCCACCCTTTAAAGACATGTACATTAAAACCCTTTTCCAATTAATATCCTCTGTCAGTTTCTGCTGCAGCCCATTCTACAGACTTAAAACTTTATTTACAGACAATCTTAACCCCCATTTTTCCATACACACTCCTGCTTACCAGCACCTTTATAAATCCATTCACACAGGTGTAAATTATAATATATATACATATTTATAATATATATAGATATATCAACACACAGACACACACACACACACACACACACACACACACACACACACACACACACACACACACACACACACACACACACACATACACACACACATATATCAATACCACAAAAATAATTTTCTTAGATATTCATAGAAACTACTTACAGCAACTGCTTTGGACTAACTACCCTTTTCATTAGTACGCATTTTTGGTGTCCTCCCTCATCTACACTAATCACTTTTTCACCTCCCCCTGCCAACAAACCTATACCATACTGCTTTCTGCATACAACCCAACCACTCGCCACTACCTTAACTATCTACATATCACCATGCAAACATCTCCCCACCCTTTACCACACCTCTTTCTCTCCATTTATCTTAACACCCCTTTCATTAATATTCCACCTGACCATTATCTTACCAAACTTCCACCTTCTTCTATCCACCATCTAAGCTTCACCATCTCAACTCACAATGACAGTAAGTCAATTTTTACTACTTTGTACACTCACATTAGCTCACTTCACTAACTACCATGACATTCCAACACCATATCCCAACTCCATCACAAACACACATACATTACATCACAAAACCCTCTTTCTCTCCCTGTCTGTCTTTCTCTATACCAGTATACACGCTCAGATCTGTTGTCTTATAGAGATATTAAATTTAAGAATAAAACTTTTTCATCATTACTGAAAGTCAGATACAAATACAAATAGCTCCATACTCTACTCACCCCACCTCCATCCTGAAACTTGGTGGAGATATTCACCCTAACCCTGGACCCACACATCAACTACCCACCATGGCCACCCATTTACCTTCCAATGTTCCCAACACAACTTTCTCATCAGGTATTGAATCTAACCTCAATCTTTTCAACATTAACCTCAGAAGTATCTGCAACAAAATTCATGACATCCATGCAAGTCTAGATTTTTTTCTCTCCAGACATTCTAATTGCCACTGAAACCTGGCTAAAACAAGAAATAACTCACAATAAAATTATTTCCCTAGGTTGGGGAATTAATTATGGCTCCCAACTTGCAATCGTCTGGGAACTTTGTCAGCCAGAGTCCATTTGTGTTGGCATGGACTTCAGAGAAGTACATACCAAACAGAAGAGGAACCAAGACCGAACCCTACGGGACTCTACTCGTGACTGGTCGGCAGTCTGACTTGCAGTCAGCTACTTTCACACTGTGGGTTATAACTGTTTGCAACCCATGTAGTGTTATAGGGGTTGATGCCTAGCTTACTGAGTGTTTCTATGATTCCTGAGTGGAGAATGGTATCAGAGGCCTTGGCCAGATCAAGGTAGGCTGTATGAAGCAGCTTGCCTTCATCTACAGATCTGGTGACTGACTCAAAGAAGTCGACCAGGTTGAGCAGGCATGGTCTACCCTTCACAAAACCAAACTGTGTGGGATCCAGAGTTTGGAGATTCCCTATATCCTTGTTTATTAGGTTTATGATGATGCATTCCATAGCTTTGCATATCAGACTTGTCAGGTTAATGGGACAAAAGTTCCCAGGTTCTGTAGTCGATCCTCCTTTGTGGAGAGGGATGACTGTAGCAATGCACCATTAGGTAGGGACAAAGCCTGAGGTGAGGCTGTGATTGAACAGGGCACACAGGTGAGGTGCCAGTTCACTCTGTAGTTTATGTAGAACACAGCCAGGGATATTGTCAGGTCCCATAGAAGCTGTATTCTTGGCCTTGGACAGTGCTGTTATAACTTGTGCAGCAGTAATACTGGGTGCCTGGCAATCTACTGGTATTGTGATTGGTCCTTTGGGGGGAGAGGGGGTAAAGTTGGCACTAAATTTGTCGGCCAGTATATTGGGCAATATCTGTTGACTCAGTATATGAGGTGCCATTGTGCAACAGCTCCGAGCAAATCTGGGTGTTGCCATGGAGATTCTTTACATAACTATAGAAGGCCTTGTGGTTGTCTTTACTATCAGCTGCAATTCTGTTTCCATAGCTAACTTTAGAGGGTTTGATGAGGGATCTCAACTTTTTGTTGAGGCTGATAAGGGAGTTTTTCCAGTCTTGGGACTTCACCTTATTTCACATCAGTTTCCTCCTTCTGTTGTAGAGTTTGTTTATGGCAGGGGACCATCAGATTGGCTTCCTTTTTTGGAGGAGAGCGTTTTGGTTCTATTGGGTATGGTGAGATCCATGTATTTGTGTATGTGTTCGTACAGGGCATGAGTGTATGATTCGGCAGTCATGAAGCTGTTCTCCAATTACTTGGGTGCCGTGAACTTAGCCACTTCTATTTTTAGGAGCCCAAATTTAGCTTTGGAGAAGTTTTTCATGGTGGTTATATTTGTGGGGGTGGGGTGGGAGGGATGTGGATTTCCAAGGTGATTAGTTTGTAGTCAGATCTAACCAGGGAGGAGTTGACTATTGGTATAGAGCAACGGTCGCCCATGTTAGTAATGACCAGGTCAAGGATGTTGCTACCTCTAGTGGGGGTAAGAACAAGTTGGTCCAGGGCATTGGAATTAATGAATTCCAGGAAACGTTGGGCAAGTGTATTGGTACATGAGTAGTTTTCTCAGTTAATGGGGGGGTAGTTGAAGTTGCCCAGTATGAGTGTTAGGTTGGACCCTAATATTCTCCAGGGTGCTTATGAACGTGGAGTGTGAGTCTTGGGTCATGGTTGGGGACCTAAAGCAGGCTACGACCTGAATCGCTGTCTTACCCAATGTTAGCTGCGCCTGAAGTATCTCTGATGTGTTATATTGGGCTACCTGTCTGGAGGTGTGCACATCCTTTATGAATATGGAAACACCACTGCATTTGGATCTTCGGTCCAAGTTCTGGGTATGGAATGAGTTATAGCCTGGTAGTGCAGGGGTGCTTTCTGCTGCCTTGAACCAGCTCTCTGTTACAGCACAAATGTCGATGTTCTCCATTTTAAGGAGTGCTTCGAGTGAGTGCATTTTGAGATTTAGAATTCTTGTGTTGAGCAGCATGGCCCTCGGATTGCATTTGCTTGAGGTGTTACGGTGGTGATTTGGTCTTTGGAACACCACCAAAAAAGGCACTATAGGGGTGGCAAGAGCCTTGGCCAGTATCCAAAAGCCCAGGGGTGACAGATGCTGGTCATCTCTGGCAAAGCATCAAGGTCTGTCAATCATGTCATCCCAGGATGACAGATACTGAATCCCCTTAGAATAGACACCAGAAACTTAGCCAATTGTTAAAATCAATCATTTTCTGCTTGTACTGTGGTATCATTCTGGTGGATGGTAGGAGGCTGCTCAGGGCTAGGGTCATACCTGCCTGGGCTATATAATCCAAGAGCTCCTCCATATCTCTTTTCATGTAAGGTAAAAACATGAACGGTAAAAACGAACAGAGCACCATACCTGACAAAAGAGACCAAATCGCTCATGCTGCAAAGAGATAAAGCATGGAAAGAATGGTAGAGAATAAAACACAACATGCCTATCAATATTTTAAATATTTCAGAAACTGTTCCAAGATACTTGTTAAATCTGAAAAGAACTCATACTACAGTAATTTGCAGCAAAAGCACCAAAACAACTACAAATTATTTTGATCCTCTCTAAATAAATGATTACACCCTGCCATATCACTAAACTCTGTCCTTCTACTTCAAAAATCAGAGTCCATGCCACTAACACTCATTTTATCCTGTTAATTCTGTCACTAATCAATGACTACCTCACTTCATCCCTCCATCTTCTATCTATTCTTAAAAGCAATGCACTGTTTTTTAGTTTTCAGTCCATTCAATCATCAACCATAAAAAAATTACTGGCCAAATTAAAAGCAACAACCTCAGTTGCAAATAACCTTTCCACTGAGTTCCTCAAAATAGGTGCCACGGCAATAGCCTTCCCTGTCTCCATTCTGATCATCTGGTCATTAACTGAAAATTATGTTCCATCCATTTGGAAAATAATCCATTATTATACACCTTCACAAAGGAGGTACTTCAACAGAATTTACAACGTACAGACCTACTGCTATCCTACCACCCCCTGTAAAATCCTCAAGAAATGTATTCACTCTCAGCTTATGAAACATGTAACCAAACACAACCTCCTCTCCAGCACGGTTTCAGGACCAACCACAGTACTACTACTGCCCTCTGAAAACTTTATCAAAATAGTAAACCAGTACAGAAATGAGGCAACCGGGTTTCTTCACATTTCCTTGACATTTCCAAAGCATTTCCAAGAGTTCTGTACTTTTCCATTAAACCCCTACCACTTGGTGAGTATGTGCTTCAGGTGAAGTACACTGTAGTAGCAGCGTAGGCTGTATTTTAGTTGAAGAAAAAAAAATAAGTATATGTAAGCCATAATAATACACTTAACAAGAAATTAAACAATAGTTACATTGCAATAGTTGCAAAAAGGAGAAAATGTAAAAGACAAGGCTCCGAAGGGTGTGATCCATGGACATTATGTGCATAAACAGATTAAACAGATAATGCAGGCAGCACAGAATGTACCATACTTCAGTTACTGTAGGCGTCAGTTTGTAGTATAAATTCCAGAAGTCCAAACGGTGAAGAATTAAACCTCAGTCTGTACTGTAGAATCCAAACACTGGCACGGTATGGACAAGTATTGGTGTCCAAATGTCATTTACCTTTTGACGTACATCTTGTCCATGCAAAAGAGGCTACTTGACTGGTGAGATAAATGTTTCCGTTGTATAGCAGTTCTAGGGCAGATTCATACACAAACTGTTGATTTTCCCTGTCGCTAGCTGCAATGACTGTAAAAATGCATTTTGACCCATGAAACATACATATATAAACAATTCCTTTCAAAAATGTTGATATTTGTGAGTGACTTTAAAATAGTACAAAGAAATACACTAGGTTATTACAATTGTGTTAAAAACTTAGAAACTACACGCTGTACTTTTGAGAAGTTCTGTAATGTAAATATGTAATTAGTGCAGCAGACATCTTGCAAGTTTTTAGCCAGGACCAGACCAGCGGCAAGTGGTAGGGGTTTAATGGAAAAGTACCAAAAGTTCTATTCTGAATTTACAATACTAGGTCTCACTTACCCCTTCCTCTCCTGGTTTCATAACTATTTAAGCAATCATCATCAGACAACTAAATGGCAACAAAACCTTACAGCATTTCAACCAATCTCGTTTAGTGTTCTCCAAAGGGCAATACTTGTCCCCCTTCTATTTAATATTTTCATAAATAAATGTCAAACCACTACAACACTTGCCATTCTCATACAATATGCCAATTATTCAACCCTTATCTGCTCTGCCTTAGCAAAGTTATTGGAAATCACTCAAACATCTTTCACTGACGTTGAAATATGTGTAAAAATTTTTATCTTGCTGCTTAATGCTAAAAAACAAGCATATGCTATTTACTCCAAAATAACATCTTACAGAGAAACAATAACACAAAGGTAGAAACAATAAGCCAAACTAAACTACTCGGAGTCATAATACATGGCAACCTCAAATCTGATCACAACATTCTTCATTCCATCAAGAAAATTCACTAAAAACTTGGCTCCCTCTCTAGGGCTCAAGACTAATCACAGATCAAGACAAGATTATTTTAGTAGCAACGTATCTCTTTCCTTCTCTATTATATGCTTCCCCAATTCTTACAAATATCAACATTATATATAAAACCAAACTAGCCTCCTGCTACTACAAAACAGCTACATTTGCAACCAACCAACCTTATAAAACACACCGCTGCCTTGCATTAAAACAATTAGACTGGCTTGAACTCCCAAACCAGTTGAAATACTCTTAACTATTCCTTGCTCACAATCTAGTGTACTCTCCAGACAAATGCCCTGCATTACAAAATATTGTACTATTCACCCACTAGAGACTTCCGCTCTAGAAATACACTCATACATTGTATCAGTAAGACATTCAGCATTGCTGGAGACTCTCTTTACTCCCATTACATGTCAACACTTTGGAATGAAATCCCCACACAGTTAAAACTTAAATAGTTTCAAACTTTGCTTAACCAGCAACTATGCCAAAGACAGCTCTGTTGTCCCTGCTCACCTGGTTTGCTTGACTCGGAGTACTTCTTCTCTAACTCTTACAGCCATTTTGTTTCCCAATCTTTTGTACCTTATCGCACCTCCTCTTACTGCACTAATTTCCCAAACTCTTCCTCCTTCTCTCACACCCCACCATTAACTACAATTCTGCCTCTGTCCATTTATCTTCCTGCTCAGTTCCATAACTTCTCCTTTTATATCACTCATCAATTTTAAGCGAAATTATTACTTGTCTGTCTGTATATTATTGCTAACTTCAAAAACACCCCAGTTTGATCTTTTCCCTGCAGCCACCATGCTATAAGTACATTAACTGCTCTTATATTTTATTTTTCTTTTCTATAATTAGCCGATTTATGTTAATTATATATATATATATATATATATATATATATATATATATATATATATATATATAAAATAAACAATTGAATACAGTTCTGACCAGTTTTATTATTTATTTACTTATATGACATTAGTTGCCCAGATAGTTTGACTGGGCTAAAGCCTTTTTTTTAGTGGAGGCACAGGGAAAAAAGCTCCACATTACAACAAATACAAAAAAAGTTAACATGATAAGATAATGTACATTACAGACATTTGGCAGCATATCTGTTATTAGTACAAACATTTCTTATTAGTAAAAAATACGATGAAATAGACAGAGAGTGAAGAAAGTTGGAAATAGTAGGAAAAAGAAGAAAGAAACAGCAAAAGCTATGATGGGGCTATTTAGAGTGTATAAGTCTATATAACAATAAGCAAGTACAACAGTCCCCCACAGGATAAGAGTCTCGCTACGAAAAATGAGTAGATAATAATCCAAACCATGAACCAGTAACGAGGCAACCAGGCTCTTCATAGATTCAAGTATAAATTCAGGCATTTATTGGCAACATAAAAATCAAAGAGGTAAGAGCTTTCGCTAAAGAGCTTCTTCAGACCATATAACCACACACATCCAACACTCCTTATATATAATCTTCTTTTAAATCATCAAATCACAAACAAGCATCATTTAAGTTAAAGTTGCAATGCATAAAAATCATTTAAAAGTCCATAGCCATTAGAACATTGTAAGTACCAGGACAAATACACTAAAAAAACATTTAAAATTGATATTGTCTAATAATATAATGCCTATTAATGCAGCAAACAATAGATAATAAATACATTAACAAAAGGATGCAGATAGTATTTTTGTACACTCCTATTTCTAAGCATCGGTTTTATAGATGCTCTTTCATTTAAACCTAAGCCCCTGTCAGCCCTAAGGGGAATAATCCAATGTGCCTCTCTACTTTCAGTGTAATTTCTAATATTGCCTTCTCTAATTTGTGGGTATATAACCTCCAAAACCCTGAAACTAAACTTGTGTGTTTCCCCTGCTGTTACAACGTGTTTAGATAGGGCATTATGTTCTGATTTAATCCTGATGCTATATATGTGTTCTCTTATTCTATTCTTAAGAGCTCTGTTCATCTTGCCCACATAAAATGAGTGGCAGAGGTTACACTCAGCTAGATACACATTAGGAGTAGCACAGGTAGCTTCAACCTTAAAACTAAATTCCCTACCCAAATCCGGATGAATAAACTTATTTGAAGTGTTAATGTATGTGCAGAAATTGCACTTCTCACAAGGTCATGTGGAAGCATTGTTATTTAAACTGATCTCAACAGTATTACCATAACATAGAAGCCTTCTCAG
This sequence comes from Protopterus annectens, assembly GCF_019279795.1. Taxonomy (NCBI): domain Eukaryota; kingdom Metazoa; phylum Chordata; order Ceratodontiformes; family Protopteridae; genus Protopterus; species Protopterus annectens. Next base: position 469,541,225 of record NC_056738.1, on the reverse strand, counting down.
TTTTTTTCTGTTGGTCATCTACAATCATACCAAGGAGCTGTGTGTGGGTTTCAGGGATGATGACTGTGTTATTAAGTGAAGAGATAATAAATGATGATTTGAGTTGGTAGAGGGATCTAGGGAGGAACAGGAGGAGTTTTGTCTTTTTGGGGTTGAGTATAAGTTGGTTGTTAGTAAGTCAGGATTCAGTGAGGCTGAAGGATTTTTGTGTGAGGGTGAGGTCAACAGGGTTGTCAGCAATGGAGATGATAGTGGAGTCATGTACATACTGTATAAGGGAGGATTGGTGACAGGATTGGTGAGGATGGTTAGTGAAGATGTTAAAAAGAAGGTGGCCTAGAATTAGCCTTGAGGGATACCCATTTTGATGGGGAGAAAGGGAGAAAGAGCAGAGGGCCATATGACAGATTGCTGCCTGTCTGTGAGGTAGCTGTTGAGCCAAGAGATAGTTGTATTGGATAGGTTGAGTTGGGACAGTTTGGAGAGAGGACAATGGGGTGGGAAACAGTGTTAAATGCTTTAGAGAGGTCTAAAAAGAGACATGATACAAGTTTATTGTTATCTCTGGTAAGGGAGACGGAATTAATAAAGCAGATAAGAGCAGCAGTGGTACTATAGTGGGGGAGGAAACCATGCTGTGTAGGTGTGATCAGGTTTTGTTGAGTGAGGAAGGATAAGAATTGTTTGTAAACACAGTGTTCAAGCATTTTAGAGAGGGGAGAGAGAGCATGGTTACAGGATGATAATTAGAGAGTTCTATAGAATTTCCTCATTTGTGGATTGGTATTGTGTAGAATTTTTTCCAGACAGTGGATTCCATGATGGAGCGATTTATGAGGATAGAGACTGGATATGGTATAGATCTGGCAGCAGCCATTAGGAAGACAGATAGCAATTTATCAGCTGATAGGGAAAATGGTTTTAGTTTAAGGAAAATATTTTTAATATAACTGGTAGGAATTGGTTTTAGTGAGAGGGTGAGTTGTGTTGTTGGGGTTTGGTAAGGGAAGAGAGATGGAGTGGGTTGGAATTTTTTATATGTTTACTGATGATATCAATGAAGTATGAACTGAAAAGAGATGCAGTTTCCTGGGGTGTATTATTGGGGGAGGGGTTCGGTGTTGAGGGATTGCCTAGGTGGTGAATTGGGTTGATAGTATTCCAGAACTGTTTAAGGTTTCAGGGTGTAGTCATTTGGTGTGTGTGGTAGAAGTTTCTTTTGTTATTGTTAATGTGTTTTTTAGTCAGATTCCAGAGTTCACTGTATTTTTGGAAACTGGCAGGAGATTTGGTCTTGGTCCAGAGTTTCCATACATTATCTCTATAATGTATTATTTCTATTACATATTAGAGACCACGTAGAGTTGGTGAACCAGGGAGAGCACCGAGATTTGACTCTGACAGTTCTGGGAGGGGCAAGAGAGTTAAATATGTCAAGGAAGATAGAGTTGAATTGAAGTACAGTTTCATCTAGAGGTAGGATTGATAGGAAGGACCAGTCTATGGCTAGGAGAAAGTTGTTAAATGTGCCAGGACCAAAGTTATTTAGCTTTCACATACTTTAAATTTATGAGGACAATAGTGGTGGGGGGAGAATCTTTGGATATGTATTGGGCTGTGGTCACTTACGGAATCAGGTAGAGATTCAGGGTGGTGACAGAGGTGAGGATTAGAGACAAGAATCCAGTTGATGATGCAGTAAGCATTAATGGGCTTATGATGAAAAGTGGGAGTAGAAGAAGAGAGGAAGCAAGTAGTGGGGAAAGAGAGGATGGGAGGAGAAAGAGTTTTCAGACCTTTCTTGCTTAACACCAAAAATAAATAGCTGCTTCCTTCTAATGAAATTCATACTTGGCATTTAAGAAAAGCAAAAATCCTCAAACCACATCTTAAATTCCTGACTTTTGCAGCTCATCATAGTTGCCCAGAATGCCATTTTCTTTAAATGCTACTTAATTAGGTTAACCTCCACTCCTTTTGCCAAAATGTATAGCAACAAATAGTATAATTCCTGTGGTTATGAGCTCATCATATAGTTTACACTGCAAAAGCAAAGCAGATACAATAAGTCCTCATGGTCTCTTATAACTTGCCTTAAGAGCATTTGAACTGCAACATTTTGGAAACAAATTCAATACTACTACCAATATTTTCCAATTCTAACATGCAAGTACAAATAGTCTTATACCTTGTCTCTATTACCTGGGTCATTGTGGTTCAACCTACCAAACATATTGATGTTAACTCTGTTTCACTGTTCTGTAGTTTACAGATTACACACTTAACCTCAAAAAAATGCATCTACAACAAAAAGTTTAATAATCAAAGCAAGTCATGTGACTTGATGCACACAAACGTTAGAACCTTCTGTACTGCTAAATCTGCATTTAACCAAACTAGTCAAGTGGGTATTGCTAATCTTGTGAGTTTTGGCTACCTAAGGAAGGTCTACCATGTTTGCACTCAGGGCAAGAGAATGTTAAAAATGACACAGAGATAACAGGTGCTATCAGGTGCAGACATTATTAGAAATGACCCCAAGTGGGACTATGCAGATTGTTGCTGAAGTCACTGCAATAAGCTCCCCTTTTACTTCTCAGCATGGAAGTCATACCTACTCCATATTTAGGGTTGCCAGGTTTCTTTGCAGCTAAAACTGGACTAAAGTCACGCCCCTCGCATCACACAACTCCACCCATTCCCACCCCCTCTCCCGCCCATGCCCCACCTATTTTGTGACATCACAGTGACATCAGCTGATGGGGCCACCTACTTTGACTTAAGCCGTACTTAAAGGGGAGAAAAGAACACAGGCGGCACTAATTGCACTGCTAGGCTGCTGCAGATATAAGTACCAGTTTTGATGAAAAGTGTCAATATGGTGCATTTTTCTCCAGTTATTTATTTTCTATGTTCCTAAACCTAATTGTGGATGATCCATGGAGAATAAAAGGTCAAGAGCTAGCAGCCTGTGCACATGGTGGTAAATCTGATTAAAAAAATCCAAAAAAAATGCAAGCAGTTATCTTTGCTATTAAAAAATTGTAAGTTTTGATTTACCCCATAAGATCGTTTAAGTCAATAACATCACTTTACTGCTCATTCAGAAATGATGATCTTAACATTCCCTTGCATTTTGAAAGTTCTGTCAAATACTGTTTGTACTGGGGCATGGGACAGGTACTCAGTTGTTAAGATGTAACATATTTTCCGTTTCGTACTTCGGATTAGGAAGTTTCAGTCCTTGGCTGCGCCTGTATTGGGTGGGGGTCAATTGAGCTAAGTGTTACTGCCCCTAGTGTGATATTTCAGATGCTAGTACTTAAGATCTTGTACTGGGTCCGACTGACCTCCCACTCTTTTTCTTTACATGTCACATATGCAAAAAATGGGATAAAGGAGTTGTGGATGAATGGATTTCTAACAGGTGACATGTTTTATGTTACTTTCAAAGTATACGTCATAATCTCAGAAAAGCACACATACTTTAAAGAGTTTCATGAATGTTTTTCTATATCACGCCAAAGTTGCGGGTTAAAACAGGTAACTTCCTACAACAATGCGCTCTAATACAAGTTTACGAAGATGCAGACTGGACCGCCGCTATGCAGTTGTAAAATGGCAATAAGACTGAATGAAAGATGACTCAAGCCTCGAGATCTAAGAAAGATGCACATAGGAAAAGAAATCACATGCAGCTAGCACACTTGCCGTTTTCTGAACATGGCAAAGAGATAGTTTTATTTTTCAATGTGGTCCCTTGCGACAGAATCAAGTAAAAGCAAAATAATGTTGGGTAACTGCAAGTGCCCAAAAAGCAAGATGCACAATTTGTTTCATGGAATACGGTTCAACATAGTAGATGAGGATAATACAAATCAGGGCGTGTTAATTGCTAGCAGTATTACACTGCATGGTGAAGTTCTAAAATCAGTCTGAGTGTACTACAATGCAACACTGGGCAATGTTGGCAGAGTGCTTAAGCATTTTAAATCTTGCTATAAGATTTCTTTTGTCACTGCTTGGTAGGTGGTAGGATAATGATAGCTAAAAAAATACCGTTTTCCCACCGTGGAGTACTGCCTTCCAGTGATATCTCTACAATCTGTATAGCAGAAAATAAAATTTGCCCATTTGTATTACATCACTGCCACATAAGTTAATGTATGTACTGTCTAAACTATGTAGCTACCAGGAATACTGAAGTTAAAAGCATTTCATTGTTGTGTAGTAGCTAGTAGTGTATCATACCGCTCCAGTTCGAGCTGGATACATTTACTTTTTCCACTCCTCTGGCGGCACAAAAAAAAACTGGACTTCATGAGTTTAAATTTTTTAACTGGACAATTTGTATGAAAACCGGACAGTTCGGTCAAAAACCGGACAGCTGGCAACCCTATCCATATTACCAAGGTGTTGGTTATATTTTTGTCTTCTTTTCTGGTTCTCACTAAAAAAGAGAGAAAGAAAGAGACAAAGGGAGAGGAGTTCTTCAGGGAAAATGAATGTCCTCAGCATTTGACTATCGCATTCAGTAATGATAAAACAGGAAACTATGATCCAGTCAGTACCTTCCATTTCTTGCACAGAACTGCTGGATGGGCTCTACTGACATCTACTGGCAAATGACTTCAAGTGCAGTGGAAGTCCCTGCATTCCTTTATGTGACCTTGGCACCTTTGTTATATAACACATTACCCCATCACCAACACCTTCTAGCTGAATCTTGTTATATGTTTTTTTTTTTATTTTGACAAGGGGCTGCAGGCATCCCCTATGCAGAGTTCTCTGCTTTACAAGGGTAATGCACTGGCTCTAGTTCTTGGGCATACTCAGTAATTCGAGTAAATTAACTCTCCACTTTCTCTAGATGATTCAGTTTCCTTGTGCTATAAAACTAAAAACTAACAGCATTCCATCTTTAAATCAGATGCTCATAGTGTTGTCCGACACAGTGAGATGCACACAACACAGTTTTAAGTTTTCCTCTAGCTGAGACAACTATGTTTAATAGTAGCCCACATTTTCAGTGGACACTGGTTAACTTTCACCTATAGGTGTCATTCTGGAGTAAGAACACCAGTTCTGCCAAGTGCTTATACCCTATCTCCACTTGCCACTTGCAAAACCCTGAACACACAAAGCAGTGCAATTCTCCACGTTAATATAAACACATACCGTACATACTGTATGGGGCTGAAACATCGTATCACTAAGTAATAAAATTGCAGATTAGTTTGAATATTTAAAGGCCGTAACAACCATTGTCTGCTTTACATATTCAGTATGAGGAAAATCACTGGAAATACCATTTTATCAATTTCTGTACATTTTTGCTTTCAGTTTCTCATAATATTACATTTAGCATCAGGCAAATAAACTTCTGACTAATGTTTTCTAAATGTAACACAGTCCTGAGCCTTTGAACGCCGAGATTCATTGTCTGTATGTACAAAAATCTTAGACCTTTCTATCTCTGATGCCAAAGACATTTTCTTTAACATCCACAGGCAGTTACCAGTTTTCTGTCATCATTCTCTTTGGCTCTGTATTTGTAATACTAAAATACAATTTTCATTTAGCTTATCATTTCATAATATTAACTTAAGAGACTGCCCCTTAGCAAATGATACAGCGGCTTAATTCTGTCACTCACACATACACCCATAAGGGACAGATAACATTCCTATGTAATTGCCTTCTCCAAAAAAAAAAAAAAAAGAAAAAATCAGAAACATTTCCTTAGACCATTCAGCTCCTGAGGGGCATTCTGGAATTCACTGACAATACATGTAGCCACCCCCTCCTCCAAGTTCTACACTTTAAACAGAATTTGCAGGTGTACACGTGTAGCTTAGTTTCTACATTTTTCCATGGGGTCACAACCAAATATGTAACCTCAAGCATAGCATACTTTGCTTTATTAACTAGACAGTTTCTGTACTTTTTAAATCTTCAGTTTAATGGAGTTGATGAGGAATTTTAATGCTCTAGTACTGTATCATTTACAGCTGAAAGGAGAGACTGCAGGAAAACTGAAACCTTGATAATGAAGACATATGAGAGTTGTAACCTTTACTGAGGAGGGCCGAACCTTCTAGTATAATCCAGAGAGGCACAAAATTAAATTTATCAGGCCCTCATCACCAACCCTAATACTGACAGGTGACCCATGCACAGAATTTTTAAATGGGAAAACCATCAATGCAGAATGTGAAAAGCAATATTTGGAAATTATGTCAGGTCAAGGGGCACTCATTACCCTTATTCCAAGGTGCTACCCTGCTGATGATTATATTAATGGGGTGCAGGGGAAATCCCATCCCTAGCAGGGGTGTGGGGTGCACTGAATGCAGGATTCAAATTTCACTTTTCTAGATTCTGGTGGGATTTGAATTCTTGAAGTGTGTAACCATGGCAAGGAATTTCATACAGTTGGTTTATATTCTGATAGGCACAAAGCCATTTGCTTATTTGTTACTCCTGAAGAAGTCAAGGAATCATTACAAGTGAAGCACTCATTTGTCAGGTTTGTATCTGCACCCTGTTTTATTGTTTCTGCTAGCTACTTCAAAACCACCGCTTATAGTTATACTTCTGACAAAATGGAGTAGGTAATCCTACCATTTAAAATTTCACAGTTCACATTTATATTCTATAACTTAGTCACCCTCCCAGCTGCTGAAGCTGCTAACTTTACAAAACACAATACAGAGATCATTTCTGCCTCCTTTACTTCATTTGGCAACATAGAAGGGGTGTTTTACACAGTGCTTCATCCTGTCTACCAGACCTGTTTCGTCTGCCTTGTAAGCCAGCCTAACTAGTCAGATGATCTTGGTAAAAACCAAAAAAATAAATAACCAATGGCCAGTCTGCCATTTACATGCTGACCACATTACTTGTGTAATTTAACAGCTGCTCTTCATACAAGTTACTACTTACTTATGTTGGCTGACAGTTTTAGTAGATCTACTGCAGCCCTTAAGGTATTTTTACACTTCATCCACTCCGTGATGTTTTTTTACAGCAAATAAATGACAGCTGATATTTGATTGTATATATTCTGACCTTCTTGCTGAATCTGTGATTCCTTACCACGATACCTACATGCTTTGCCAATTTCTGCATGTTAATTGCTAAAGTCTTCCCACTGTTTTCAAGTTTAGATAAACTCTTTCTTCTGTGCACTTCATCTGGCATTTAGTTTTAACTACCGCTGGAGATTTGCAGATTGTTTTTGCTATGCCAACAATAATGATGTTATTAAACTGTTATCTTTCAGCACCATTATATAGTTATTTTCCATACTGAAACAAACACCTTAAGTTTTCTTTTAAACTCATTGTGCTAGGTACCAATTTTTCTGAACAAGGCGGTAGAACCAGAGCTGATACCTCAACACCCATTAAAATCATGTTGTAACTATATAAAAAAAAAAACAAATCTAGTCTGCTTCAAATCAGGGCAGTAAAATTCATTTTATATTTTAATTAAATAAATACCCTGAACAAAATGACAGTAAACTGATCATGCAAAGGATGTTGTTGCACTGCTAATCAGCAAACATTTTCACTTCCTGGTCCTGTCTTTCAAAGCCATGTCATGCTAGTATGACTTAATTGCACAGATACCAGTTTAGAAAATGGATGTCTGTGTTGAGTTTTACCATGTGTCTGTACACATACTGCAGTCTCAAGTTACTTAGCTATCTGACTTTATTGTACAAGTTTGACAAATAGGAGCAGTAACATACATACCTCTCAACCATACCGAATTTCTCGGTTTTTACCGGTTTTGAGGTCCAAATAATGGGGTGCCATGATTCCCGAGTGGCACCCCTTAATTTCCAAATTTCCCGGCTTTTGTTTTTTAAATTTTTTTTTCTGGCTTTTTTGGGCTGACGCCATCATGTGCAGAGGCGTGCGCAATGACGTCAGCTCAGTGAACAGCCTGCCAGCCTGTCAGAATTGGCTGAGGCTGGGCTCAAGGGGATTTCAATGTACTTTCGCGCAACAAACAAATAGCATGCGATTCGCGAGCATTTCACGCTGCAGGTAAGGGAAGTATTTTTAATTTATATAGGCATTTGTGATTTGTCATTTAATGCACACACAGTTGATCCCATCTCTGTGTCTTCTTTTCCCCCTGTGCAGATCGGTTCTGTAACTTCCGTTACAGTTGCTGACTGTGTCTGTGTCCCAGTTTTGCTGATTTGCAGAGTTTATAAGAGATTCCCAGACTGAGACAAAAATATGTCCAACCCCAAAATAACCTCACATCTCATTACTGCCAATGCCAGACTGAGCTTTAGACAAAGGGTCCAAAACAATCCATTTTCAGTCTAAGAGCCGAGACATTTGAGATGTAATGTGTTGCTCTTGCCAGCTCACAATATGGGCAGCAGTGAGGGAAGGAAGCATGGAGGTCAAATAATGGAAATGGGAAAGAACATTAGCATTCCCAAAGTTGGAAGTAGAATAATGTTCCACTTGAATTGAAAGTGCTGAAGACTAATAGACATAGCCAGATAAGGTTTAGAGTGATGCTGAACATTCAGTTAACCAGGTGCTTCAGTTTTTCATGCAAGATTGTGACCAAGTGTGTGTTAATACAAGTTTGCTGCAAGTGTATTATTATTCAGCTGCTGTGTCAAGCCAGTCGTTGTTGCTATAATTTTTAACTTTACAGCTCCACTCCACAAGTCTTCCAGGTAAGGCAAAAGAGATTTTCTTAGACAAGTACTATGTGCTGTTTTCTTACGTTTCATTTTTTTCCATCGTTTACTACTGTAGTTTCTATGTCTCATAGCTTGTGTGTGTTAATACAAGTTTGCTGCAAGTGTACTATTATTCATTTTGATCTTATGTCTTCTCGCTGCAAGTGAGGTTCGCTGCAAGTGTACTATTATTCATTTTGGTCTTATGTCTTCTCTCTGCAAGTGAAGTGTATTAATTTTTTTTTCCATCGATGCAAGTGTACTATTATTCTATGTCTCGTAGCTTGCAAGTGTAGTATTATTCGTCATCTCGCAAGTGTACTATTATTCATTTTGGTCGCTTGGATGAGTTAAATATAGTGCACAGGGAGTTATTTTATTTAGTTGATAACTAGGTAAGTGGGCTTATCTAAAGCCCCCTTAGAGCCATGATGACCTGGTTCAAAAGCATATGCTATATAGTTAAGGATCTGTCTATAAATATAAATATATAATATAACAGCAAAAAATTCAATGAATGGTTTAGGAGACAAGATTAATGAAACGCTTCTATGAATAAAATGATGCATAATGATGTGGAAAAGTATTGCATGACTGTAACTAATTGAAGACACGTTTTTCCTACAACTCACCCTCTAACACTGTAATAAATATTTAGGAAGGGAACATTCCCCCATATCCCAAAACGGTTAATCTTCCAAGCTCACCAAACTTAAAAATACTACTAAATCAGTCACACAACAGTGAGGAAAGTAGACACCTTACATTAAAGCACACAGTGGTTCCATCCAAATAGTGATCCTACCGTGTATAGAATATCATAGTCCAATCTATAACATTAGATGGTGACAACCTGAAGAGTAAGTTGCTATAACAAAATTAGGAATATGAGCACTGCTGCTGTCAGGTAAAGGTAAGTTCGTATAATAATTAATGTAGTAATAGCAAGGCAATAACCATTACTGACAATGGAAGATACATCATTATATTATTTAGGAGGCACAGGGAAGAGGAGCGTTTCAGAAGTTTTACTGTTGGTCTACGGCTCTCCCTAACTATTCTCCTTGTCTTTTTTCTCTTTTTTTCTCTTTCCCTCCTTTCTCATCCTACTCTCTATCCTCTCTTCCTGTTTTCATTTTTCTTCACCTCAGTTCTTTCTCTTATTCATCCTTTCTGTGCCCTTCTTCACTAGAGATTGTGAGTGTTGTGCATTGTAGGGATCACTCCTATTTTTGCAGATCTTCGAAACTATTGATGAAGGAAGGTGGTGGTCTATGGAAACAGCCTATAAACACTACTGTTGTATTACCTATTAGAAGCTGAACTATAAGCAGTTTTGGAGATGGGTCATTCAGAGAAGTAGTGGAAACTATAGAGGAATATGAGCTTTTTTCCCACTAACAAGAAGCACTGTTCCTCCTCAAATATGAGTCTCAAGCATATCATGCCTAACAATTTATTATTATTTGCCCATAATATTATGGATAGTTTTTTGCTTAGTAACTAGGAATCTAGTAAGTAAGCGTTATTATTTATACTGCCACCATTCCTGTGTAGAACATTTAGTTATTTTGAGAATTGTCTACAAAGCAAATGACTATTACCCAGAGGTGCTTCTGAAGTGTTATTTTCTCTGTGTGTGTCTATATGTGTTGTGGGTATGTTTTGTGATAAAGCTATAGTAGAGGTAGAAAGACTTGATGAGCCTAATTAGCTTGTATGGGTTCTGAAAGAAGTACCCGCATCAGCGTTTTGCAGAGATAGCTCAAGAAAGTGGAAAAGAAAATGCAAGCTGAAGCAGATCATTTTATTTTTATAAAAGAAATTTGTATTTTAGTTTTGCTAGTTTGCACACGTTCAAAATGTGATGCAAGTTCAAATATTAATTTAAATAAAACACTATTCTGTTTATTTTGTGTGTAATATTTTGTCTGTTCTTCAATTTGCAGTTAAAATTTGGTATCCCACAATTCCACCAGAGTGGGCGGGGTTACATCATTAGGTACGCAAATTTTATGTTAATCAGCGTACAGATTTGTTCCTATTTTTCACGTGCCTTTGTCCAAACTTTTTATAATTTCAGGTTGAGAGGTATGGGAACACTTTTGAAGAATAAGAGGTCAAGCTAGCTGTGCCATCCCCTCAGTTGGCAGCCCTTCTCAACAATAAGCTGAGGAATAAAAAAAAAAAAGTCCTCTGCTTCCCCAGAATATGCCAAACATGGAACACTAAAGTGCTTCATTTCTATAAAATAAATAAATAAATAAAGGTGTCTTCTGCTACCCTGGAATTAAGGTAAAAACTTTTTTTTTTTTTTTTTAACTGTTGCTACTGGTCGTTATTGTTTATGCTGCACACAGAGCCCTAAGCTCTTCAGTTCAGACCACAAATGCAATGCCTGCATATGAATACTGCTAAATGCACTACACTGAAGACCAAGCAGCACCTGCTTATCGGGCCCCTTAGTAGTTGGCCCAGGGCAGCTACCCCCTTTGCCACAGCCTCCCAACAGCATGCAGATGGGCATTTAGGTCCTTTCTCATGTTTAAGAATCAACAACTAGAAGCAACAGAGGAACCAGGGAGGGGTGTCCTCTTTCCCCTTTGTTTATTTGCTTTATATTTATAGACATTGGCAAAGAAAATAAGAGACTCAGAAATCCAAGGATATAATTGGTATAGTAATCAAGAAAAGCTGGCTTTATTTGCAGACATTATTATTTTGCACTTGATAAAACTAGAACATGACATCTCTGTGTTGTGAAACACTCTGAGGCAGTTTGAATTTTTTTTTGAATATAAAATGAATGAATGAAGACAAAACAAAGTTTATAGCTGTAAACTATGTGCACACATGAATTGGTTCAGCAATGCCCATATTTACTGCAACATGATAAAATGAAGTATTTGGGAATATGAGTTGAAAAGGATTCTGTTATGGCAGCTAAGGATATGTGGAAAGAGACTAAACAAAATGCAGCACAGAAACTGAGAAACTGCAAGTTCTTGTTATTGATTTGGGTAGCAAGATGCAAGCTGTGAAAATGTTTTCAGTCCCTTTAGTTTTATATACAGGTCAGGAATATTTTTATCAACCAGAGGAGAAGTTGGGGACAGTAATTATTAATGTGTTGAAGGACTTTACTGGGAAGGTAAAGCTCCAGTAGAATAAGTTGATCCTTCCAATAGAACAAGGTGGTTTAGGATTACCTGATTTGAAGGGATATTTTAGAGATACACAGTTAAGGCTCAAATACATAACATAGGGAAAAATCTATAATTCAAAATGGAAAGGGATGATCAGGAAGCTGGATGAAAATTGAAGAAATTAAGAAAGAGTATGATTTTGAATGCAGGTCTTTAAGGAGAATAACAACAGGCATACAGAATATTATATTAATAAAGTAGCAAAAAGTATTCTTAGAACTAAGCCAACATGAGCATGGAGACAGATTCTGCCAATACGGATGACTGCAATTACAGGTACAGAAAATAAGGAAGGGGGTCTAGAATTTACTGGAGAAAACTGGCAAAGAAAAATGGTATTGGGAGCAAATAATTAGAAAGAGAGAAAGGTAATAAAATGGGAGGAGGCCAAGAATACATTTGCATTGCAGGCTAGAGATTGCCTTTCCTATCAGGGATTGATATCAGAGTAAAGGCAAAGATACAGGAACATGGAGATCCTACGTAAAAGATTGGCATTAGTAGAGTTCATTTTTTCCCAACATCTTTATTAAAGTTCCATACATGACAAAGGCAAACTTACAATTGTATAAATGAAAAATATACAAAATTATATCACTTTAGTTGTAAACACTTTACATCAGAGACATCACTGAAACAACTGTAGTTGCAAACATTATAAATCACTTATAAACCTAGTCATTGTCAATTAAGCATTGTATAGCTCATTCAAATCCTGCCTCTTCCTGCTCTACATATACTGTTCCCACAATTCCCATTTTTATTCTATTTAGTTTGCTCCTTCCCTTTTCTAAAGATCCCAATTACAGTTGTTTTATCTATGTTACTATAGTCACTACTTCTAGTAAAGTTGGTCTAGACTTTGACTTCCATTTTCTCATAATTGTGATTTGGCAGCCACCATAATTAGACTCAGCAAGGCTTTACTATGTCTAGCTAGTTCCGATTCTGTAGCATAACTCAAAAAATCATCTCCCCAGTCAGTCCAATCCACTCACCCAGCATCGTCGACAGAGCAGTCCACAGGGAATCCCAAAAGTCTGCCAACTCATCACACCTCCAAAAAATATGTTCCTAGCTACCTCTTTCTTGCCCATCACACCTCCATTTGCTATCTACCTGAGAAAAAATTCTTTGGAGTCTACTTGGGGTATAAACATGCCTATGTAAACATTTCCAGGCAAAGACCCTAAATCTTCTAGACTTTGTTGCATATTTGGGAGATATACATATGTCCCTCCATTGTCTCTTTGTGAATTGCTTATCCAATCTCTCTTCCCAATCCTTTCTAAGTTCCTCTGATTGATTCTTATAATTATCATGTAACACTTTATATGCTTTACTAATTATTCATTTTTAATGGCAACTTCTATTCTAGATTCTATTAAAAACTCTACCAGTGATGGTCTTTCATTTAGGAGCCCCCTATTTATTTCCCCTTGCCTATACTCTGATATCAATCCTTGATAGGCAAGGCAATTCTAACCTGCAGCCCAAATACATTTTTGGTATTTTCCCATTCTATTACCTTTCCCTTTCTAGTTATTTGCTCCCAATACCTTGGTTCCTTTACCAGTTTTCTCCAATAAATTCCAGCCCGCCTATTATCTATATCCCTGAATACACTCAACCCTATCAGCAAAATCTCTTCTCCATTCTCGTGCTAGTTTGGTTCTTAGAATACTCCCTGCTATTTTACGAATATAATACTCTGTATGATTTTGGTTGTTTTCCTTAAGAGTCTGCATCCAAAATACGAATATCTCCTTATTTCTTGAGCTTCCTCCCTGCGTCAGCAACATCCCTTTCCACTCTGAATTATAGTTTTCTGCCTGTGCTATGTATAAGAGCCTTAACTGTGTTGTTCTAAAATAACCCTCAAATTAAGTAATCCTAGTCCACCTTGTTCTATTGATAGAATCAGTTTATCCCACTTGACCCTTGCTGTCTTCCCTTCCCAGATAAAATCCTTCAAATCTTTTTTAATTGCTATCCACAACTTCTCCAGTTGATAAAAATATGCCTGACCTGTGTATTAAAGGGACTAAAAACATTTCATGGCTTGTATGCTAGTATCCATATCCATATAACAAAACTTCCAGTTTCTCAATTTTTTGTATTATCTTCTATTTATTCTCTTCCCACATATCATTAGCTGCCACCACAGAGTCATTTCTAACCCATACTCCTAAATACTTCATTTTATCATGTCCCCATAACTATGGATATTGTTGGACCAATTCATGTGTAGTTACATAATTTACCACTACTGCCTTTCTTTTAGCTTCATTAATATTGTATCCAGAGAAGATTTGAAACTGTCTTAAAATATTCCACAACACCGTAATGTTCTTTTCTGGTTTTGTCATGTATAAAATAAGGATCTACTTCATAACATTGAAATTTCATAACACTGAATTTCATAACATTGAAACCAAAACATCTAAATCCCAAAACACTGAAAATCCAAAACACTGAAAACTCAGAACATTGAAAGTGTGCTTCATAACATTGAAAACTGCAGTGCATATGTAAATAACATTCTCTCTACCTATAACACCTAAGTAACAAACACACTTTATATGACATTTCTGCAACGGGGGACAAGTCCCTCTGCATCCCCCATGTGAGGGGGTTCTGTCCTTCCCACCCCCTGTAAATAAAATATACCAACTCCAAGATCGCACTACAGTGGAAAAAAGTTAATTTCCTAACCTCAATGTTCCATACACTGAGGTTAGGAAATTAACTTTTTTCCACTGTAGTGCGATCTTGGAGTTGGTATATTTAACTTATGGGGGTATGGGGGGGTACAGGGGGGGCTTGCCCCCCTGCAGAAATGTAGTAGAAACTGTTTGTTAATTAGGTGTTGTAGGTGGAGGGGATCTTATTTACTTATGCAATGTAGTTTTCAATGTTATGAAGCACACTTTCAATGTTCTGAGTTTTCAATGTTTTGAGCTTTCAGTATTTTGCATTTTCAATGTTATGGTCTCATGGTTATGAAATTCAGTGTTATGAAATTTCAATGTTATGAAGTAGACCCATAAAATAATATCATCTGAAAATAGAGCCAACTTTTCCTGACTACCATACCAATTATAACCTTGAATTTCTGAGTCCCTTATTTTCTTTGCCAGTGGTTTTAAATATAATACAGACAACAAAGGCGAAAGCCTACAACCCTGCCTGGTTCCTCTACTCAAGCAGAAATTATCACAGAGGACCCCACCCACTTTAATTCACGTTTCCGATCCCTAATATATTCTTCTGATCAACCTTGTAATTGTATCAGGGAAAGCAAATGCTTCCATTGCCCTGCTCATGAAGTCCCAGTCTACTCTGTCAAATGCTTTCTCTGCATCAAGACCCAACAATAAAAGTGGTACATTCTTACATTCTGCTTACCTCTGGATCATCATTGTTTTTTAATATTGTCAAATGTTTGCCTTCCCTCCACAAAATCACACTGATCCATATCTAAATACTTTATAATCATGGTTTATTATTGAAACAGGTCTATATGAAGCTGTATCTGATGGATTTTTACCCTCTTTAAGTATTACCATTACCACCACCTTCTTCTAGGATGCTGGAACTTCTCCTTCTCTTAAAATACTGTTAAACAAAATCTTTCAGATCTTTATCAGTTTTTCCCCTCCTAACTTTCAAACTTCCACAGGAATACCATCTATTCCTGGGGACTTTCCTGTAGACTGGTTATACATAGCCATTTTTATCTCATCCCTTCGCATCTTAACTGTTAATAATTGAGCCTCATCTACCTCTAACTTTGATATATTTAATTCTTCCATAAACATTTCCATTTGTACCTTTTCTTGATTTACATATTTTTCTGGTTTATACAAATGTCCATAAAATTTCTGAAATATTACTAATACTTCTACAGAGTCTCTTATCTTCATTGTTATAGACCCCCTAAGCTTGGTGACTTCCCTTTCCACTTTTTGTTGCCTGAGTTGTTGTACTAAAAGTTTTTGTGCTCTAGAAGTATTATCAAAAAACAGTTGCTTAACAGCAATCTTTCTAAACTCATGCATATTATCAAGGTAATCCCTTATTTTCTGTGTAACATTCTGCAGTTGCTCCTTTTCTTGTTCTGAGAGATTCTCCCTGTTTTGCAATACTTTAACATCTTCCAAATAATTCTTGTTACTTTTTAACCATATCTCCCTTTCTTTTATTTCCAACCTAAACTCCATTTTAATTTTATCCAACTCCTTAGCTTTTTCAGAAACAAATCTGTCTTCTCTAGTAGCTCCTGAATTAATTCCACAAGCCATTCCTTTTTCTCCTCTCTTTTCAACCGGTAGGTGAGAAAGCGTCAGTGTCTCATTTTCATTTCATTACCCTGTGTTTTTATTTTAGTTATTAATGGTGCTTGATCTGAAATAGTTATTGTGTGCATTTCAAGACCTTCAAGTAAATGCAGATGTTCCTTGTGGGATATAAAATCGATCTAGCCTAGCCCAATTTTTGTATCTCGGTGAGTAATATGTAATTCACTCTGAACTCCTAGTACTTAATTCACATCATTTTCATACATTTCTTCAAAAATCTACCCTCCCTTGTTATATTATCACTTTTATGCCCCCAGACACATCTTCACTGTTCCAAACCACATTTTAGTCTCCACCTATAAGTAATATTCCTTGCTGAAAGCTGATTATTTCTCCCAAAATGTTCTTCAGCTCCATTATAGCAGTTTTCAGGGGGATGTAAATGCATGCCAGTGTAATCCTCCTCCCTAGCCAGTAACCCCTTAGTACTATGTATCTTCCATTACTAAGGACTCCTCTTTTCCTTTCCCCAAATATTCTGCTGAATAACCACCCTGAAAAACTTTCTTTACCAAATTCACATGTTCAGTTTTTCCAGGGGTGTGTCTCCCATAGCATAACTATTTGCACTCTACATTTTTTAATATAGTTCACTACTTTTTCTTTTTTTATATTTATCTGTAAGACCATTTAGATTGAAAGACTTTACAAAAAGCATCATTTTCTTATATAGTTATTATTACCACCTTTTATATATAACTGTTCTTTTGCTAAATGTCTACTTCCAACTTTTATGTTACGTGTATATACTGTTCAGCAGGTTGGCCTTTTATACAGTTGTTTCATGTCATATCCATTTACACCTATATCACATCTTACCAGTGGCAGCTGGCAACTTCAAATCAGAGGGGAGGCTGCAGGAGATAGTTGAATGGGTGGGGCCAATGGGAAGGGGTGTGACCAACTAGAAAGGGATGGAGCTATGCTCAAAACCACAAAAACTGGGAATTTAATTAAATACGCTGCCCTGGATTCCAAACTATCATTATAAGAGCCCAATCAAGACAAAATGAAGTGTAGAAGAAAAAAAATATTTCAATGCATTGGCTACATGACAGCTTACTTAATATCTAGATGGAAACAAAAAGATTGTGAGGCATGAAAAAATAAATTACTTTTTAAATACATTACTGGAATGCTAGTCATTCTGCGGTGGTGGTGCTGTGGTAGCGTTGTCGCCTCACAGTAAGACGCTGTCTGGTCCGATTCACAGCTAGAGCGTCTTCTGCATGGTGCGTGAATGGGCGTACCTTCGTTGAAGGTTGCGCGTCAGGGCTGGTAACTCGGCACGTAAAAATCAACTACCAATCATTAGCAGACTGGAGTTCAGCTGTGGTGACCCCTAACCGGGAAAAGCCAAAAGACATGAATGAACTGGAATGCTAGTCAAAAATCAAGTATAAAAAGACAAGCAGCACTCAACTCAGACCATTTCTCCTTGTGCTGCAGTTCTAATTATAATTTATATTCAGCTTTATAAAAGCACCAAGTAACATGCTGCAATCTCTGTGATACCCCCACTTATAAAAATGTTTATTATCAAAAAAAGACCTGCTGCCTGACAACTATCTACTTGTTTCATGGAAAAAACATGATCAAAGTAAAAAATGAACAGCAAACAAGAAACAAGCTCAAGATAAATTGTTTAAAGGATTACTGCACATGTTATGGACCACACATGACAGATTGGCATTCTGTTTAGTTTACGGTTAAAGCCTGCAAAGATGACTGCAAGTCTCCAACAAATGTAATGAGCTTCTGAAAATACTGTAATCCTGTCCTTTATTACAAATACTGCTATATGCATTTCAATACCTAAGGCTTATATGTTATCTATTTATGTAAATATTCTCTACATGGCAACAACAAAAAGGATTTCAATGTTGATAATTCTTTAACAGTATGCTTATTACAGCTTACTTGCATCTTACAATCTCAGACAAGCTTATCTGATGGTCATTAAAGCATTGCTACTTAAACACAGAGCAACATGCACTGCAACAACATGCATTTTCTGAATAATAAGAAGCATAAATCAACAGTATAAAAATATGACAGAAAGCTAAAACATTCTGCAAAATCAAGGACAGATGAAAAGCCACTGTAGTACTTGTGTCTACCTTTGGAAGGGGGGATACTGTACACACTTACAAAGCATAACTGCTGCTTGCCTTGCTTGGACACATCCAGAGTCACTACATGGGGGAGTGGGGTGCAAAAGTATGTCACAATTTCTCTGGCTGATAGTGATGGCCCTGACACATTTGTCATACCGCTCAACCTCAGAGCAAGAAAGCTGGACAAATTTTTAAATATTGCTCTTATAAACTTAGAAAGATAGAATAATAGTAGGTCTTGCAGTAGTATGGATTTTTTGAAGGGTATGAAATCTGAAAATCAAATGTCTGTCATTATTTTCTAACTTCAGTCTTTAATGATTTGCCACTAATTTGCCAGAAAACCACAATTTTATGAAAAACAGACCAAAAATTTGATGCAAAAATATAAAATAGTCACACAATACAGCTGGGAACCTGTCAAAGAAGGGACACTTTTTAAATATTAGTACTGTTAAGTTTAGCAGTTGACAAAATAAGGTAATCTACATGCATTACTGAAATAAAAGTAATCTATAACTCTGATCATTACAATTATTTATTAATTGTAAACCCTTCACATTTTCTTCCAAAATTGCCATTTTGCGGAGGGATTATTAGGGGGATAGCAACATTCTGAGCCAAAGTCAGGGACAGTTGAGAGGTTTGGATATACCTAATTCTATAAAGTGATTTATTTGCGCATACCTCGCAACCTCTTAATGTAGGAAATCTGGACAAGGCCAAATATATTGGGGGAACATACAGACAGTAATAAAAACTGCTCTTGTATAAACTTCAACAGTTGATAGAATAACAAGACTTGCTTTAGCATGCATTTTTCTGAAGGGATGAAATCTGAAACTCAATATCTGTCATTATTTAGTGACTTCATTCCTAAATGAGTTGCCAGAAAACCACAAATTTTATTAGGAACAAATCAAAAATAAGAAGCAAAAATCTATTCATTCTGTGAAACTCTGGACAGTTGAGTGGTATAGTTCAGCCTTTGAGTTTGTCACCCTTCCCGCCTCACAAAATCATGGTTGAATGGGGCCTCCCCCCTGCAGCCATTCCAATATGCCATTTCTTGGCTATTTCACACAATTTACCATAAACACTGTAATGTGCATACTGCATTACTTCTATGATGATTTGGATTTCATTTAAAAGTTTTATTTTACAGCACAAACACTAATAGACATCTGCTAAACAAAGCACTGCAGTCTCACAATGAAAATAGACTTGGCATTAAAACATCTCTATATATAAAATACATCTGGCCAGTGGCAGATAATTAACCGTGGGCTGTTTTCAAATCATAGGCCCCTTGCACACCAAACATACATGTGTTCTTTGATACACCTTCCTGATTATATTAAATTATTTTAAATGTATTGTTTTGAACATTTTTCCAGTAAACAATGAAACAAAATGCATGCACCAATAATGACAAAACTGCCCAATTCAGAACATTTTCAACATAAAAGTCTACTCAAACTTCTACAATCCACCAGTATCAGTAAATATGCACAATCTCTGCAGAAGTAAAAGTAATCTAAATAATTCCACATTAAAGATATCTATAACTAATGAAGAGGTTGCTGCTAGCAAACAACTTTATATTTCATTGTTTCATCTACAAATAAAGTGCCTGTTACCCTTGTGTAATAAATTGCCCATGTTACATTAAAAAAAATTATAAGCTAGTAATATTGCAATAGGGAATGGATGGCAAATGGATAAGTTCATAGTTACTAGGTATCTCTGCCAAAGAGGACATTCTCAAGACTGCAGCATCCACCCCCTTTAAAATTACAACAAAGTACAGTATCAGCAATCCATCTACATACTGTGGGAGTAGAACCCATGGACGTCTGCATTGAAAGCAAGTACACTACCTGTTGTGCTATTAACAATGCAAGCAGACTCAGCATAAGCAGCACTAAACTTCTCTTCCCCTGAAGCTCTTAGCTCCTTGTAAAATCCACTCGACACTCAACTTTGCAGCATATGAGCACAAGAAAAATGGAAAAAAACAAAATTTATTGGGGGGGGGGACAAAAGCCCAAAAACCAGGGACATATTTTAAATATTGCTTGTATAATTTTGGAAAGTTTCTAGAATAAAATGCCATGCTATCGCCATGCATTTCATTGCCAAGACTTAAACCCAGGACCCTAGAACTACAGTCAGAGCAACATATCACCATGCCAAATCAGCTGCTTCTTGAAGGACAGGAAGCCTGAAACTTAAATGGCTACCATTTAGTGAATTCAGTTCTTACCATAGCTCTCAACATCTTAGCACAAAACACCTGGACAAAGTCAATAATGGGGGAATACAGCCCCAAAAATAAGGACAAACTTCCAATATTGATCTTATGAACTTAGAAAATTGCTAGAATAAAATGTTTTGTGTTAATATGTACTTTCTGAAGAATATGAAGTCTGAAATTCAAACCTCTTGTCATTATTTAGTGAATTCAAAATCCAGAAAACCACAGATTTAATGAGGAACAGAAAAGAACAAAAATATGAGGCAAAAATCTGAACACTTTTCACAAGTGGTGGTGGGTAGGAATTCAGTCTCTTGCTACCTGCACCCAAGCTTCAGGGTCTGAGCCTGAGTTACTCTCTAGCCACCAGTTTTAGTTAACTGGGGCATTACATGCACATGCACACACTCCCATTTCCCCATGCAAAAGCAGCAGCTTGCTCCGAGTCCAAGCACGCATGCATGCACTGAATCCAGCCTCCAGTTCTGTTCTGAACACGCATGGACTGCAGACCTTGCAGTCTGATCCCCTTCCAGTCTATGCAGTTGTAACATCATAGACTTCTGGGGCATCTGTAGACTAATGCCTTCTTTCCTAATCCGGACTGGTTAAACAGCAGTCCAAATTTGAGCTCTGAGCATGCATGCATGGAGTTCCAGGATTTGTTAATTTTTTATTTTGTTTTTTTCCTGTTTTTATACAACTGGGGGGCTGCAGTCCTGCAGTCCAATAGCACGAGCCACCAATGTTGATTTTGTCGAAACTGTGGCAGAAGGACAAAATACTAAAAGTAGGTGACATCAGAGTGTTTGTGGAGAATGATTACTTATTGAACACCAGGCAAAAGAGAAGTAAATTCATCCCTCTATTCAGAGAATGCTGAGATGAAGGTGTTAAATTCAAACTGGTAGATCCAGATGTCTTCAAGGTATTCTTCCCTGGAGGGAAAAAAAATCATTTTTTGACGAAGTGCATGCTAAGGAGGAAATAAAGAAATTTGTCCAACAAACTGTGAAACAGAAGGAGATTCGGCTTTTTGCTCTTCAGGTAATAAAGACCACAGAGAGACTGCACCTGCAAAACCTTTTCCAGCATTTCAATGGAAAATGTTGGAGAGAAGGAAGGGAGCATGACAGTTGACCAGAAGAATCGAGAGCACATTGGAAATGAAGCAGAGACAGGATCTGATGGAGAAGAACAGTAATATAATCAGTAACTTAATGTGGGATTACAAAGCATTAATTATAGTTGTGAAATATGATAGCAGAAGGAAATCTGGAAAAATTGGACTTCTTAAAAATCTGTTTGCTGAGTGGGGGATTCAAGTATATGCCCTACTTCATGTCATTAATGCTTGGAAAAATGCTTTGGGGGAGGGGATGAGAGGGGAAAACGCTAACTGTGAGTAAATAAAACACCTTCTTTTCTTAAAAGTATTTTATCTGTGTTGCATGGTTTTCTTTGCATGCTGCTTTTGGGCGTATTGGGGATTGTAAATAGGTGTTTTTATTTTTCTCCCCTCTTCTCTTGTTCTTCTTGTGCAGTTTTGGGATACTTGCATAGGAAAATGACTGATTAAGGACCTTAAAACAGGGAGTACGTAAATGAAAGAATATTGGATATTATACGGATGTTTTTCTAGTACTTGCAAATAAATATACTAAGTAACATTTCTGCAGCATGTCTCCATGGAGACAATCTGGTAAAGAAAAACTGGAGACTGTCTAGTGAAAGGAGACTGGGTGATGGAAAAGAAAAAAAAGAACAGAGAAACTGGCTAGGACATAATGTTCCCTGATTGTTTTCAATTAACATTATTAGTAATGTTCTCTCAGGTTTTTTTAAATGCAATGGAGATACTGATATAAGCAGGTGCTTTTGTTTTTTCTTGTTCACCCTTCTCTTTTTTTCTTTGTCCAGTTTTAAAAAATAGGCACTGCAATAAAAAAGAACAAGGAGGGGAGGAGATGGGGGGAGCACTAGGGTCTGGTTAACAAAGTATGACAAAATAAAAATCAGTGTGCTTTTTCCCATGCTTGCATAGGGAAATGACTGGGTAAAAACCATAAGTGTTATCCAGTAACAAGTTTATTACAAAACATGTGAATATAAAAAGAATATTGTATACTGTAAGTCTTTCTTTCTGATAAACAAGGTACCCTTAGCAGGTCAGTGTCTGGTTTGCATGTCACTAGAAGACAATTTGATAAAGAAAATGGCTTGGAAGAAAGTGTTTACTGAAAGCATTCAAATGTTTTCTCGACTGGGAGAGTTATATACATATAAAAAATTAAATAGCATTTACTAATAGCACAGGCTGTACCATGTGTCTTAGCACAACTAACCTTTGTTTTTGGTTAATTTTAGTCTGTCTGTGTAGCTATCAACTTAGAACTTATGTTCTTATTAGGAAGTAAAAACTTCAATATTTGAAGATGTACATAGTTTTGCGTGTTATTGCAAAGTTCATAGGTTTTAGGATGGGTTTTTGGGGGGTTTGTTGGTCTGTTTGAGGGCTTTCAAAAAAAAAACAAAAAGTTATGTAAGACCCTAAGTATAACGGTGTTACATTTAATGTGAATAGTTATATTTAAACTGTTTTTATTTTTATAACATACTTCAATGGATATTTTATTGCTGATTTGTTACACAGTAGTATAATCAATGACAGTCTGTGCTCTCTTACCTGTATTTATTTTGCACTAAATGCTAGCCAGTTAAAGATATGAAACTGTATACCAGTGATTAAGATTTATTAAACTCAAAGTTCACCTCTATAATACCTTTAATCACATTCAAGTTTTTCATTTTGCTCTTACCACTTCAAAGTATATATTTACTTTTTGTTTGTTTTATGGTGGTTTTATGATTTGCTGCACAATCTTTAGTAGATAGGTTCCTTAATAAATATGACTCGCATTGCTGGCTTTGTGTCTGAGCAAGCTCTGTGGAAGGTCGGCACCACAGTAGGTAAAGGAAACAGCACTGCCTTGTCTCATTAAATGTTAAGAAACTGAATCTACTTCAGGTAATAGAGAAAGATAAAATGAAGTAATGCCTGGATGAGAAAGACCAGTTGAACTATACCAAATGTTTTTTGGCATCTAGGCAGAGTGTTAGTTATCAAGTTTGATCTCTGGTTGCCTTACTCTAGTTGAAGTAATTTTTGTGCTTTTCAGAATTTGTCAGCCTAGTATGAGTCCAATTTGTTAACATGAAACTAGTACAGTTAAAAGAGGGAAAAAACAGCAGGAACTGTAGAACACATGCTCAGTTTTGAAGCTTCAAACAGACCTGTTTGCAGAAGTAGTGGATCTTTGTTTCATGCATTACAGAAACATACTTTCCAAGACACTGAAGTCCTGATGTCAATTTTACAGAACTAAAAATTAACATAATCGTTTAATAGTTGTGTTAGTATATGCAATAATGAAAAGGATTTCAGTGATTTGGCGTGTTGAAAATTGGATTTAGAGGCTAGATCATGTCCATTTATAAACTGAGGGCCATGGACTGGTTAGTTAACTTCCAAACCCATGTGTGCTAACACGTGGAGTGACTTCATTGTAGCACAGATGTATGCTAGCATGGGAACCTACTAGTGGACAAAAGTGAACACTCAAGCTTCAGTTGCCTGAGGTTCAACTTGCCAACTACTGGAGTTCCTCCATAGAAAATCAATGTTGGCAAGTTGTACCGACACTGAAGATCTTTGGGGGAGAGGGTTCCCACTTGTTCAAGTTGGTGCAGCCATGGAGTTAGTGTATATAAGTTTGGGGGATGTGAGGGTCTTGCTCTCCACATCAGGGGGGTAGCAGAGGGGCTTGCTCCCTGCAAAAAAAAACATATAAAAAGTATATTTTTACATTTTTTTTCTGGCGAATGCATTGCAAGGATTTTGATCCTTGGTGCATTTGCTTTCATCCACTTGTAGTGTGCTACCATACAATCATTTTATGCGACCTGTTGTGACCCTTCCTTCCCACCACATGTACACTGTATGAACCATCTGCTATATTATCACTTCAATCTCCAGCAAGAGGCTGCAGTCTTAATCACCCCCCCCCAAAAAAAAAAAAGGTGCTGACCTCTTGTTCTGCCTCCTCCCGTCTGTCAGAGAAGTACTTGTGTTCAAGTCCTAAATCTGGTTTGGATATTGCAGATGTAAATGTCTGTTTTGGGCCAACATAATACCCTTAATTCTAATTCTCTTAATCTCCAGTTTCATTACATAACATCTTGTTCCTACTACATTTAAATCATATGGATTTAAGTTTATAAACTGACAGCATTCATTACCTACCCGCTAATAAATATGTTTATGA